>NW_004524840.1:1553604-1560766 GCF_000260255.1 Octodon degus
AATAAAACTTTGAAAAAAAAATAAAATAAAGTTGAGTTGAGCATAAAAAAAATAAAATAAAATAAAATAAATAAATAAATAAAAAAAAAAGAGAATGTCATTTGAATGTGACATGTAACATTATTTCATATTATCAAATCTTATCAGTTTTTGTTGTTGTTGTTTTCATGTATTTGGTACAGGATCTCACTACACAGCTCAGACTCCTAATAATCCTCCTGTTTGCAGCCTCCCCAGTGCAGGGATGGCAGGCATGTGCCACCAACCAGGACTTGGTGCCCAGATCAGCTTGTCTGAGGGCGAGGCCGACACAGCATGTGGCACTAGGGATTGAAGCCTAGTTTCTGTACTTCTCTAAGCAGGTGCTTAGTCTACTGAGCTATCTCACTGGCTCTCTCATTAATATTGTGAGGATTTAATCAATTTAAATGATCAAAATACAGTCAGGGACTGGGCATTGTGGCTCACACTTAAAATTTTAGCACTCAGGAGGCTGGGGTAGGAGGATTGCTGGGAGTTCCAGACCAGCCTGAGCTACAAAGTGAGCTCAAGGCCAGCCTGATCTGTAGAGTGAGACCCTGTCTCAAAAAGACAAACAAACCCAGTTAAATAGTATTTACTGCTGGCCAAAGCAAGACAATCAAGACATTTAGGGTTATACTCTTGGATTTAAATGTTCATTTATTACTGTTTTCTTCCCTTAATGTAGCTTTTATGAATAGTGATGCTATCTTGCCTTTCATTTGTAATTAAAATAGGATGAACATCTTACACTTACATAAAATGAAATATCTTCCTAAGACCAACTTTGCTCTAGCTTGACATTTTTGCAACAATTAAGTATATTTTATTGTTTACATTTTACATGTGAAAAAAATGAAGTCCAGATTTGTGATGTGAAATCCTCAATCTCTTCATAATTTGCCTTCTGCATCTGTTAAGTTAGATAATTAATATTTCTTTATGGAGCAGTCTGTACTTTCTACGCACTGTGTTAGAAGCAGAGATAACACTAAGTAAGATAGATTTTTGCCTTCACAGGACCTACATTTTTCTAGGTGAATTGGAAATAAAACCTGCATGCTTAAAAGCACTCAGAGGATTAGTTATTGGCATTTATGATGAGTGTTGTGAAGGACAGTGTCAACACACAATAAAAGTAACTGGGACTGTGACATCGTTTAAGAAGCAGGAAAGGCTTTCCTGAAATGTCTTTATAACCTGAATGATGAACAGTGGTGCACCAGGTAAGATGATCAGGATTAAGAGGAATTTATTATCCTGGAATGATGATTGTGAGAGTGCTTCAGATTCTGACTCACAGTCACCAGCACAACACTAGAGAGAGACACGCTTTTACATTTTGGAATTTTATTATCTTTTTCTCTTTGTGTGAACTAAGGTATCTCTGTTTACTACTGCTCTTTGCAAATGGGGGCAAATCAATAATAAAATCTGAGGTATAGGATCTCAGGATAAATCCTGAGGGGATTTGACTGACCTTATCAGATTCAAAAGCTACAACTCTTGTTGCATAGGTCTTGCTTTATCTTAGTTTTAACCATCCAGCAGAAAAGTATAAAAACGAAGTATAAGAAGTAAAGCCACGGTGTTATGTTGAGCTGTAGGGGAAGGTCAACATCTTCTGACACTTCCAGTCAAGAGGAAGACCCAATACTATTATGAACTATTGGACCCTTTTAGAATATTTTGCTGAGTTAACACACCTATAATATTCAAATGACGGAACTAAACAAAAAAGGGGATGCAGATGAATGATCATTTTGCATCTGTGTATTCAAAATGGTTAGGATAGATATATAGTTACATTCTCTTAATGAATGGAGGGATTTGTTCTAATAGTGTTTGTAAATAGGATATCATGTCTGCATCTTCTACAGCAAATAACCACTAGGGAAAGAGTGTGCAATGTGTTAATTATTGAAACTGTCCTACCAATTTGATTTGAAACTGTCTCATTGCTATTTGTTTCTCAATAAAATTATGGAAAATAATAATAATAACCAAAACATTGACAATATTTAGTGCAAAGCACCTGGCACATTACAGATACTCAATGAATAAAAGTTAATGATTGTTACGATTATCAAATAAAATTTTAAATGTGAAAAACCTAAAATGACTCATGTGTCCACTAAGAAACGTCCATTAGATTAGTAGGGCACTTCCTGGGTGGCTCTTGGAGGCACGAAGTTGGGTGCCATATAGGGACCATGGACCATTTCTGCCTGGGACCATTTCTGCTCTGCTTTCTAGCCTCTGTGAGTGGAACTTATATGCTCTGCCACAACACTTCCAGTTAATGCCCCGCAATGGAGCCTGTGGACCATGGACCGAATCCCCCAAACTGTGATTCCAATAGCGCTCTCTTTCTTTTAAATGACTAGCAATGTATCTAGAAATAAAAAGATGACTAATACTGAAGGTTGCTGCTGAGAGTGGAGATTTTTCTGTGACTATCCTGACTATGTGGTTTGAAGGCTTTGGAACTGATTTGTTGAAGTTTGGAAAGGCTCGGAGATGTCAGGAACAGAAGTCTTAGAATACCATGAGCAGAACCTTATGGGTGATTCTTGTCAGAACTTGGAAGATCAGAATGCTGATAGGAATGTGGACCACAAAAGTCAGGTGGAGGTTTTGGTTGAAACTGTGGAATCCATTGCATTTGGACTAGAAGCTAACTCTGTTACTTCTCTCCAGCAGAAAATTTGTCTACCTTTTGCCTGTGTTCTGAGACTTTGCCAGAGACCTATGGGTGCTGTACTAACTAGTCTAAGGAACAAAATTTTCGAGGTGGCTAAACATGAGGGCCCTCAAATGAGTAATTCTGGCTGTATAAGCCAGAGAGGCCAAATTGGCAAAACTTAAATTGTGACTGACTCAGAAGGAACTCTGTGTAAAGTTGGGGCTGAGGGAAGCATGACTGCTAAAGAGATTAGCATTTATTTTTGGTTTTGCCATTTAGAAGCCTTCTTAATTTTAATTTTTTGTAAGAATGATTTGACAAAATTCAGAGAAGTCTTTGCTTAAGAATCCTGGATTATTTTCAACACAGTGTGATGAATAATATGGTTGGAGCTCAGAGAAACAGAATACTCATGAGAAGGGGAAAATTAAAGACCACACTTATAAAGTTCAGTCAGAAATGAGTTTTCCACTGGAAATTGAACTAAAGGTCATGTGTGTTACACTCTGGCAAAGAATTTGTGTTTATCCCAATTTCTAAGATTTTATATTGGCTAAATTTAAAGATGGTGAACTAAGTAAACTGGAAGAGAAAATTACACTGTAACCAATTGTAAAGGGTATGCCCTGGGTACTGCTGGCTACTTTTATCAAGATTTGCACTGAGAATCAGGAAGAAAAAGTGGAGTTGAATGCTTTTAAAGAGACTTGCAGCTTGCTTAAAATATAAGTACCTAAAAACTTTGGGCACTAGGGAGCGTGGTAACTGAAAGGATTGAAAGTGAGAAGAAGCCAAGGTTTTCTACCAGAATAAAAGGAAAGTTGCCTCAAGATGTTTAGGAATCAGAAAGAATCACTCCTTGTAGACTTAAGTGAAAAACTATAAGTTTTCACTTTAGTAGAGTTCCTGAAATACATCCTTGGGAAGGACTGTCTAAGGAATTAGCTCCAAAAGATTTATGTTCAGTCATCTAGGAACTCAGAGGCCCCTGCAGCCAGGATTCCAAGGGGCCAGACTACTGCTCAAGTTGGCTATAGACCTTGCAATAATCTACATAACACCATTTTTTTTGAAAGGCACAGAATGAAAGTGTTTTGAGGTAATGGGGCCTTCCATCCAGATCTCAGAAGACAGATTGAGGGCCAAGAAACATTGGGGTATAGTATCATAGTTCCTTTAGGATCCAATGAGAGGACAGTCTATAAAGTTTTCAGAGTACAGCCCAAGGTACAGTGGAGATTCCAAGAAGTTGGAGATGACAGGACTATGGAACATCTGTGCAAAACTTTAAGTAGTGTATGGTGACCATGTGGGCTACATCCACAAGCCCTCTGGTGCTCATATCATACCATAACCAGCCCTGAGTTCTAGGGGTGCAGATCCAGGATGTAATGTGTGTCCTGCTAGACTATGGTCTTGTTTTGGCTTTATTTCTATTCCCTCATTCCTCCCCCTTGGGATGGGAGTATTTATCTTGTAATATTATATGTTGCAAGTATTTTCCTTTTATTTTTACAGGAGCTTACAGTTTGACTTGGGTTAGACTTTATCCTCAAAGGACACTTTGAACTTGGATTTTTCAGCCATTATGGAACTCTTGAGAATGAGGACTCTAATGACTTTACAAAGGAGATACACATAAGCCTTAGGGGATTCAGAAGGACTTAAGGTATGGTCAGAAAGGGTGGGTTACTAAGAGGATGACTCGGAGGTTTACAGTCTCATCCTGTCTCCTTTCTTCCCTCTGTGTCCTGGCTGCCAGCAGTTGAGCAGGGTTTTTCTGCCACCTCTTTCTTGCACTGAGCCTAAAAACCATGAGCCAAATCAATCTCTGGTCATTTAAGTTGAAGATGTTGGGGTTTTGTCCCTGTGATGGGAAGGTGACTGATACAAATATATAAAATTTTTATTTATTCACCAAATATGATGTCATTCAGATGTTTTAGGTTTTTGTTTCCAAAAATTGTATTGTTCAATGAATATATCAAGTTACTATAGGGGTTGAAGTTCTTACTACAATGTTTATCATAATATTCTCATTTAATGTTCATAGGATCTTAATGATTTTCTGAACACTTTTTAGCTGTGTCCTAATTTCTGACAGAAATTATGGTTGAGGCTCTGGATCTTATTACATCATTCCAGAATTTTTTTTTTTCATTTTTGTTTGTTTTGGCAATCAGTTAACTTGTTTGGACTCAGGCTATAAACTCTGACTTTTTGAAAAAAATCAAATTTTAATTCAATTGTTTTATTATTAGTTAGATTTCTCTGAACATGAACTGCACACGTTTGTGTAGCTTTGAAATAAGCCATGGAGTTGTAGGTGGTAGTCATGTGAAGAATTAGGATGTAATGCTCTCTCTGTGTCTCTCCTTTCCTGGATGTCCTCCTCATAGTTTAAATCTGTGTATTCCTTGAAATGTCTGTCTTCTGACTCAATTAAATGGGAAGACTAAGTTTTCCGCCAGAATTTTTGCTGGTTCTAGCGGTGCTAAGTAAGAATTTCCTGTAGAAGATTAAGCAATTTATTTCTTTCTTTTCTCTTCTCTTCTTTTCTTCTTCTTTTTTTTGTCCCTGTGATGGGAAGGTGACTGATATAAATATATAAAATTTTTATTTACTCACTAAATATGATGTTATTCAGATATTTTAGGTTTAGCCCCACCAGAAGGTGGGGCTGATGTGGCATGTGGTGCTGGGGATCACACCCTGCCTAAGTTTGCCTAAGAAGGCGCTTTAGACCACTGAGCTATCTCACAGGCCCCTATTTCCTTCTTTTCTGACCATTGCTAGCCACATTCCTCTTCCTTTTTTTTTTTTTTTTTTGCACATTACAGAGATATCAGGTAGTTGTTGTGGGTATTTTGGTTAGAGTTTATAGTTGCCATTTTTGAGATAGACAGTGGAGTAGAAGTTTAATTGTTGATGTCATAAGTGCAACTCATCCCTATTTTAAATTGACTATAAATTTTTAGTATACCCTTTCTTTTCCTTTGCTTAGAATTTTTCACATGTCCTCTGTTTTATTAGTTATTCTTTATCCCTGGAGACATAGGAAGCACAATTTTTTTTCCTGTAAAACACTGAGGTGAGTTTAACAAATACTAAGGGGAGAATTCCTGTGTGATAAACAATCAGTTTTCTCTGTGCCTCCCTTCCTCATACTTCAGAGCCACGGAAAAGATCTTCAGAATCAAACAATAGATGAGAAATTCAGAATACCACTAACAAAGAGTTGAGTGAGTATGACATTAAATTGTTGGACATAAATATTTTATGATGGTACACTAAACACAAAGTATGACATCTATTTCACAGAGAAACTTATCACATTCCTTGCATATGCAAGATAACAACTGTAATTTTCACAGTTGGCCACATCACAACAATTGATAGAAAGAACAATGCCTTGTTTGTCTGCTATTCTCTGGCAATGACAAAAATATGTAAGATGAAAACTTTATCTTACAGGAGCCTATACTTCTTCAAGAATGCAAAAATAGGGGCTGGGGAAATGGCTCAGTGGAATAAGTGCTTCCCTGGCAAGCACAAGGGTCTGAGTTAAATCCCCAGTTCTGAAAAAAAGAATGCAAAAATAATTCAAAACAAAGCTAAAAATATTGCGGTAGACACTCATATGCAATGCAACTATCTGTGCACAGGTAAAGGAATAATTAATTCTGATAAGAGCCTGGAAGGCATTTTTAATCTCTGAACTTTGTGCAGGATCTTAAAAAATGATTGATTGTGAGAAGGGAATTAGGAAAGGATAGTGCAGCCTGAAGAAGCATTATGAATTAATCATTGATCACAGAGGAGCTGAGTGTTAAAATAATGTCAACTAGTCTCCTGTTAGAGTAGTACTACTAAAATCTCAATGAAGTAATAAGAAGTTAAACTGCACAATTATTTGGGGATGAGATCACTAAAATCCTCAAATGCAGAGTTAAGGAAATGGGTATTGTAGATATTGTGTCTGGCAGTAATAACATTGAAATCTATTTGAAAATTTACACAGTCACACAGTTGTAGTCCAGAAGAGTCACACTTTGAAGACCAAAGATACTATTTCTGTTCTGGTAATCTAGAAGAGATCTTAGGAGGAGGAAAGGTTAATTCTACCTTTAGATTTTGATCAGAATATTCAAAACTATGAAAAGCAGAGGATGGGTAGCTATGGAGGATCTTAGAAAAAGGGCATCAGTTTCCATGAAATTAGGCAAGTACATTAAGAAAATCACATAATTTTAAGTCCCACAGAATGTGAATGTATCAGACCTCATTCATAAGGCTGAAGTTACTGTGTTTCATCAAATTTTCAATGGCATAAATTATTTGCACCATTATTTAATGCAACATTCAAAAGATGAAGCAATTAGACTGCTTCATGTAATTAATTATAAGTTATCCCCAAAGTTGAAATATGTGAATGTTAAAGAAGAAAAAGCGATA
>NW_004524840.1:1560866-1561359 GCF_000260255.1 Octodon degus
TTTCTTCATTGTGCTTATTGATTAGTAATGAATGTTGATATCTAAAGCGTGAGCCATGAAGCAGCAGGAAAGAAAGTTACTTTGGGAGTTGTTTAAAACACAGAATCACAGGTCAAATAAAACTTAACCAGTCAAAAACTGTCTTGTATCAGGATTTCAAGGTGGTTTTCATGTCTCCTGAGTTTAGGACACATAGTTAGCTCATGTGCTCTACGATACCATTCCTTAAAACTTCACTACCCTGAACATACATTCTGATGACCGCACAGTGAAAGGCCTCCAGTACCTGCTGGTGTCTAGAACTTTAGGAAAGTTAAGAAGCAACTTTCACTTTGCTTTCTGATTAGGAGAATGTCAGATTTTCTGCCGAGTTCCGGGAGCCCACAGACCCAGTCCTAGCCCAGGTCCGGTGAGTGTGCAGAGAGTTTCCTGCTACCCTGCGCAGGCGGGACCAGACCCAGCCCAGGCGCAGCGTGGGCCGGACCCTCTCCCA
>NW_004524840.1:1564346-1579271 GCF_000260255.1 Octodon degus
ATCAGTGACAACATACTCCTTTATGTTTTCCTCATAAAATTTAGGGAGTTTTGTCGTATTCTACCAAACAACTTATTTGAGAGTTGTGAGCATGTTAATTTATTTAAAAGTTAATAACTGTTCAGATACTTATTCAAATAATTTCTGGCAGAAACTCAGCTTGAGTTGGATATAATATAACATTATCAAATAGTAGGCAAAAGAACAAAATATTCATATTACTATGTGAGGAAAGTAAAAGAAAGAGAAAGCCACTAGTGCAAGTCATTATGATGATATTTCTACTATAGTATGAGAAGCCCTTTCATTATAGTGTTGAATTTCAACAGTTCTCTTCACCCGGTACTACATCTTCAGTACATGGCCAGAAAACTGACAGAAAATCATGTATATTTATCTTTTCTCAGTTACTCTATTTCCTTCCAACCACTCAGAAACTAATAACCTTGAGAGGCTAAAATTTACTGCTGTAAGTTCAAATTTATAATTAAAAGTCATTCTGTGTGTGACTCTGACATGTTTTTCTGTATTTTCCTCATAAATTAGTGAACTTGTGGGTTAACTTTTACATAACGGCTCTAAAGGTCTTCCCACATGTCATTCATTCTGACAGTTTGGGGGAAAAAAAGCATCATTTTATTTTTACATCAAATTAAAAAGGCAAAACCATCATTATATTTTTGGAAATAACAAGGATTGCAAAGGTTGTAATGTAGCATCAGAGAACTGCATAACCTTTTGATAGTTATCATTTTGATTTGTTTTTGCATTAATATACAGACTCACAGTAAAGTAATTTAATAGATTTGGCTTTACCTTTCTCCTTGGAAAATGATAAACATGCTTTGTCAAAAAATATACAGATTTTTAAAAATACAGCTGGTGGAAAATTAACAGTTGACAAATTATAGATACATTAATTCATCAATTTCTGTCCAGGACATGCACAAAGCTATGTGAATAAATGGACATATTAAAACTAAAATGTATGGAAGGCTGTGCTAGCTATTACCTGAAATTTCATTTGAAAAATCAAGAAACCCTCATAATTGTCCCAATTCTTTGATTATATAGCCATGTGACACCGAATTAGTTATAAAGGTATATTGAATATGCATCATATAACAATTGAATAGTGTTTGCTTTCTCTTTAGGAGAGGAAACACTTAAGGATTGGAAAATCATCATGCTATAGCCATTCTAGGCTAAACATATAAAATTATCCTCAGAACATATGAAATTAAAAATTTTTTCTTACAGATTTTAACATGTTTAATGCATATGTTCCAAGAAGTCAAAATCAGTTAATTTCTGTTAACTTGTGAAGGCTATGGAAACTATCACATGTATAAGGTCTAAGACTATTCTACTTTTCATTATTTTTTAAAACAACAAGTGACAAAGCAATGTTATGCCTCTTTGCAATCCCTGTATAAACACAAAAATTCTTTTCTTGGTTAATAATGTTGCTTTTCTATTTTTGAATCAATGGTTAAATGTATTAACATCCTTTTTACGGATTTTCATTTCCCTAGTGTGTCACTACATAAAAGTGTTGATGACGCATGAAGTGTCCAGACAACAAGTCTTGAGGAAAGACTAATTTGGAACTATTTGGCTGCATGCAGTAAAATCTCAGTTCTAAATATCTTAGATGATGAAGAAATCTGTCTGTGAACGTGGGGAGGCATCCTAAACTAGGCTGTTTGCCAGATGGAGTATATTAGTGACTTCATGAAGGACCCCAGGATTGTGTGTCCTTGTTCCCTGCCTATTTCCTGGATTGTCTCTTTCTCGTGTCTCCCACTGTGACATTGGCTGCAGTCCCATGTATCAAAAGGAGACCTGATAGAGTCTAGAAGTAGAGAAGTAGTGTTTCTCTCCACTACAGAGAAGTAGTGGTGTGGTGTGGAGGATGACAAAACATCTGTGCCAGACAATTGCAGCATTTTTCTCTATCTGCTTCATGGCCAGGATTAAGCATGTACTGATTTTCTTTTCTATTATAAATTGTCAATATGTTATATTAACTTGTGTCTTATGGCGTGACATTTATGGCATATGGAGACAGTGGGGAATGATGAAATCAAACAACTTAGCATAACCTTCACATCAAATACTTCACATTTCAAGGTGAGAACATCTGAAATTTACTTTTAGAAATTTTCGATTAGATAGTACTCTATTTTTAACTATGATGTACAATAGATGATTTTTAAAGTCAAAAAACCAACACTTATAACAAAAGCCAGCAAATTGTATTTATCACACCTGAGATTTTACATCGTGTGACGTAATCTCTGTATTCGCCCCATCCTTCTGGGCCTCCAGTGGTCATAATACCCAAGCTCCATGAACTGCGTGGCCACATGGAGGAGGTTTACACCTTGCATTTCGTCTAGCATCAGTAATATTTATTCTATTTGTCAGCTGCTGAATTCTTTCAGAGCTAGTAAATCTCCTTACCTTCCACAAGTCAAGAACAGCTTTTTTGCTTTATCAGATGAGGTTACTAGGAAATGTAACCCTTACCAGCGATATCACACTGATGACTTCTTTCGCTGCTTGTCTTGCTGATGAATATGTACCATAAGTAAGAAAGAACGTCCGTGTATTTGTCGAGTGGGTGCCACATGCGACAAGAGGAAAGAAGTAAAATAGAGCACAGCCCTCAGAACTGTACTAGGTGACAAGTTTACCTTTAAAATGTGAATGTATTCATCTACTCTGAATGGACCAGGGTCAGCCAGATTCTTTATTGAGAGACTCATGCTTCCAAACCCCTCTGAACCTTAACACGTACTGTCTATCACCTTCCAGTACTTCACCTTACACAGCATTCATTTCTTCCATACTTCCCTCGTTTAACTGTTTTCCTATCACATGCCTTTGCTCACCAATTAACATTATCTCCCCTATCATTTCTCTTTCTTTCCTGTCCTTTATTCACCAGTTTTATTAGTATTTCTTGCCACTTATCTATCTTAATACCTTAAGACTGTCATGGACCTCAAGGCTCTGCGTGCATTTCTCAGAGGACCATAGTAAATCCTGCTCTCTCTGCCTCTGGATTTAGCAATGTGACATTCAGCCTAGTCTCTGTG
Source organism: Octodon degus (assembly GCF_000260255.1). Classification (NCBI taxonomy): domain Eukaryota; kingdom Metazoa; phylum Chordata; class Mammalia; order Rodentia; family Octodontidae; genus Octodon; species Octodon degus. The sequence goes on from NW_004524840.1 coordinate 1,567,451, forward strand.
GAGAAACTCCCTCAGAAGCCTGCAGATACGGAAATGGCCAGGGGGTGGCACTGTGGAGCGCCGAACTTGGGGGTCACCTATGAGACCTAGGGTTTAATCAAGGTTCTTATACTATTGTGACTCCGAACTTTAATGTTTTGTAGCCTAAAACTTATCCTGAAAGTGAACCTTAATATAAAATAAATAGATTTTTTACTAAAAAAAATGTACATTCCTGGTGTTTCAGTCATCTTGATTGAGTCTTCTTAGAATAGCTATTTTTTTCACCTTTTAATATCTTTATTTCTGTCCTGGTCAAAAACGTTTTTATTAAATATTGAAGCAGAACAGGGAAGTCACTCAAGGGATGTGGCTACAAGAGTTAGCTTCCCTGATCATTTAATCTCAGGAGCCAAACGTTTGCTCTTACTTTGCGGAAGGTGAGAAGCTTCACTTAGCCTGAAAACATTCCTCAGTAAACAAAATAAGATAAAGGATAATAACGCCAGGCTAAATACAAAGTTTAAAGTGAACTCTCTTCATAAGGAAAATAGTACATTTAGCTAGACAGAGTTAGAAGAGAGATTTCTTCTATAATGACCAATCAGCAGAATACAAGCCAGTAGGGCAGGCCAGATAGCTCAAGGGACTAAAGCGCCTGCTCAGGCAGAGTGCAGTGGCTGGGGTTCGATCCCCGGCCTGCTGTGCTGGCCCTGCCCTGGGGCATGCTGAGATAGTGATTGAGGCTGGGTATGGTGGCAAGCGCCTGTAATCCAGCGCTTGGCAGTCTGAAAAACAGGAGGATCACTAGGAGTCCAATCTGTGTAGTGAAACCCTGTAGACCCTGTACTAAGTACTTTTAAAAAAGTTAAAAAAGAAAAAAAGAAATGTATGTCTTATGGTCTGCAGATTGGAAACTCCAGCATTGGGGCTCAGTCAGATCTGGTGTCCAGTGAGGGTTCCCTTTTGGGTTAAAGGAATGAATGCATCTTCTTGTGCCGTCCTCACATAATTAAGGGACGAACAAGTCACTCAGCCTCTTTTAGAAGGGCTCTGATAGCATTCGTGAGAAAGCCACTCACAATTAACCATTTTTGAAAGTCCAGTCCTCTTAATGTCATCACAGTGGGGATTAGGATTGAGGTATAGAAATGGGACAGGGGCACGTCTTTGAGATCAGAGCATTATCCCTCTGCTGGATTTTTTTAAAAAAAAATATTTATTTATTTATTTATTTATTTATTCATTCATTCATTTTTGCGTTTTAGTAAGTGCCTACAGGGTCTACAGAGTCTCACTATGTAGATCGGACTCATAGTGATCTGCCTGTGTTCATCCTTCCAAGTGCTGGGATTACAGGCACATGCCACCATGTCTAGTCTCCATCCTCGCCTCAATGTGCCGCAGGGGTAGAGTAGCACAGCAAGCCAAGAATTGAACCTCCTACCCCTGCATCAGACTAAGCAGGTGCTTCAATCTGCTGGGCTATTTGGCTGGCTCTTCCCTCTGCTTCACATGCCAACTTCAAGTATGATTCTTGAATTCAAACATAGGCAAAGTTATTAAAACATTCTTTCTTTAGCTTGCTTCTCTCATCTCACTCTTCATTTGTCTTAATGATCAGTGTAAACAAATAATTGAGAAAATTTGTTGCTGTATCTTGTACATACAACAAATCGAGGATCAGGAAGTCTTAAGAGTCCACAGTTAAGATCTATTTTACATTTCCCTTAAATGAAAATAATGGTTTCCAAATATTTTTATAAAACACAAGCAGATGCAGGGGCTGGGGGTTCGATCCCAGGTCTGCCATGCTGGCCCTGCCCCTGGGGCACACTGAGACAGCAACTGAGACTGGGCGTGGTGGCACACACCTATACTCCCAGCTCTTGGGTGGCTGTAAACAGGTGGATCAATATGAGTCCTATCTAGTAGTGAGACCCTGAACACCCTGTAGATCCTTCCCTAACAATACAAAAATAAATAAATAAGAAGGAAAGAAAGAAAAGAAGAAAGAAATTAGTATGTTGGGAAGCATTTGACTATTATCATACTTGTTTCGTGCTCAAAAAAGTGGTTCAGAAGTTATTTTCTGGCTAGTCCTCTGGTGTAGGTAATGTCAGAAACCTTAAGGGAAAAGAGGGAGCAAAATGGAGAATTCATGATGGGGAGCAGAAAGAACATAAGCAAGTGGGAAGCGAAAAGAGGGAGGGCAGAGGGAAGAGAAAGGGATTTTTAAAAATCAAGGAATGGAAGAAAGAAAGTGGACAAAGACCTTCCATAAATGGAGAGGGGAAGAAGGGAAGAAAGGAGGAAAGGAGAATGGGAAAACAAAATGTATACTGCACAGGCACAGGTTCCTTATGATGAATTTGAGCACCATGTATGGCAAACATGTTCTATTAAAAACGACAATAAGAAATGAATAATGAAGAAAAGATTCTACTGGATGAGCTGCATGGTCCCAAGAGTCACAAGTGACCTGGGAAGGAGGAAGGAGGACTGCAGTCAGATAAAGTCGAGGTAATGCCAAAGCAGGGGAGGTCAAGACAGAAGAAAAGATGTCCTAGAGCTGGTTTGAGGATGGAGGAGGGGTCCGGAGCCCAAAGGCAGCAGCATCTCGAGACTGGGTAAGGGCGGAAGGACCTCGCCCTGCACCTTGCCGCGGACGCTTTGTTCTTTGCCATAAAGAATCCAGTGCAGATTTCTAAATTTTGGAAGCGGGGATGGAGAAGTCTGCTTTGCCATATGCAACCGGATTTGTAGTAATCTGTTGCAGCCGCAGCGGGGAAGCCATGCACTCCTGGTCCATGTTCTGGATTTCCCAAGTCAGTTTCTGAACTCTTTAGTAGTAGGCGTCTTCTCTGCCTTGATTTTGTAGCCAAATGATGAGAATACAGGAAAAAGAAAAAAGATACAAGGGAAGAAGGGAAAAAGCAAGGGAAGAAAGAAAGAAGGAAGGAAGGAGCAGCAATAACAAAAATTAGCGAAATCTGGTTCGAACCGAAGCTAAATTACAAACGCGGCAAACCAACGAGATACGTTTTGTGGGAGAAATGGCCACCTGCGGAAGCTTTACCGCTGCTACTAAGACAGATGAATCTTAACACAAATAGCTTCTCCAGTGTCAAGTGCAATGAACTCTTAATTTGGATAAATAATATCCGGTATTGCTTTAAGAGAAAGCCGACAGCAATAAAATACCTGCGTTCTTGTCTTCTGGGAAAAGGATCATGCTAAGAACCACTTCGTCATTTCCAAGCGAAGCAAGCGTTCTTCTAGTAAGGAAGTGGGGCGGCCCTACTTGTATTCTCAGGAGGAGCTCTGCCAGCTTCGAATGGCCCTGGATTCTTAAATCGTGTCTTAATTCAGTATGAAACACTGAGAACCCGTGGCGTTCGTGACAGGAATAGTCTTACTGAGTCCCAAGTCAAAGAGTTAAGAGTTGAGGTCAAATTAAGAACCAAGGCAGAATTAAAGTGTTTCAAACGCCCTCTGAGAAACCCAGTTTCCTGCCTTCCCAGACACCAGACCAAACTTCTGCCTTCCTGTCCACGAGGGGGCAACCTTTCGATGCTTTCTCTCCATGCAAAACAACTTGCTCAGAATTAAAGCGAGTCCTACCCTGCAATCCTCCATTTCTCAAGAAAAAACAGGTGTCTGCATTTCCTTCTTGGTCAATTTAATTTTGTGCTTTAGTTTTCTTTCCCTTAAGAGGTAAATCCCTGGGAGAAAAAAAAGCAACTTACTTAAGTGTGTTCTTTCAGTTTTTAACTCTTCTTTGGTCAGTAGCTTCTTACAGAAAGGAATTTGGAGACCCTGTGCTCTGTGTAGGAACACAAAATAACTGAAGGAGAAGCCTTCTTCATATCCTACAAAAGGAAGCTAGAGTTACTGAAGGCAAAATCTGTCTTCCTTATATGTAGATTGAGATAGGGACTGATAAAAAATTTTAAAGTAATAGGGAATATTGTTTTAGGAGCAATAAAAGAAGCAAACGTTTCTTCTTTACGTTCCTGCTGAATCAATTATGGTCCCTACAAAGAGCTGCACCTAGAGCACCTCAATCCCTGATTCAGAACTCTTGAGGGTTTATCTTTCTTTTTTAGCCTCTAGTACATTAGCACAAGGATAAAAATTGACACACTCCACTCTTCTAAAGAGATGCATTTTAAATCTCTCTTGTCTGCCTGATTTCTGGGGCTGACTGTATACTGCCACTTTGTATACATTTTCTATTCTGGGAAACTTTCAGTGTGTTTGATCACGTAAGAGACTTCTTATTCCAGTTGTTCAATCGCTAAGTTGAGTAACAAGCCAGTTTCATTTCAGGGGATGAAAACCCCAGGGAAGGGGTCTCAAGTCAGCTGGGAAGTGTTTTTGATCTGAATGAAGGTCAGGAGTATAGCTGCAGTTAGCTATAGATGAGGAAGCAGTGTCTTTGCTCAGTTTACCTGGTATCTCTAATATTCCTGCAGACAAATCTAGGGTGATTTTTTTGGCATAACTCTGACCTCTTCCACACAACCCTTCCCCCAATCAGACCACACAGCAGTGACAGTTCTGAGAGAAAGTGGAAGCACATTAGTTCATGAGGGAGAGCCTGGCATGCTATTAACTTTAATTCATCCTCTTCACAATACCAAATCATAGGATCAGTTGGAGGCAGGACACCATCTCACACAGGAAAGAGTTGCAAAGAAACTTTGATGGAGAGATAAGTACAGAGAACACTTTTATAATCAAACTCATATGTTTCTGTGTGTTGTAAAACTAGTCTATTCCTGATGCTACTCTAACAAAGAAAATTATGCTAAATGTGCCTTTAGTTTTGAATACTGGATTTGGTCCAGTGGTTTTGAATATCTACCTGTAAGCCTTGGACAACTTGGTTCATCACTTAATTTTAACTATTCAGATCTTCCCTAAAATATAGTGGAACAACTTCCGATGGATTGACAAAATAATAAAGGAAATTTGGTATGTTCATGAGTTCTAATACTTCAGTTTCACCAGATGCTTTTACTTCTGCTGTAAAAATAAACTGATTCTCCTTCAAATTAGAAAAAAAAAATACCCTTTGTTAGTTTTCTTTTTCTTTTTTAATTTTCTAATTCTTTTTTCATAGTTTTTGCATTTGGGTTTTCTTCTGGGATGGAGCGTTTCAATACCGTGTGTCTGTCAATAATTAAACCGGTTCCGACAAGGAAGTTTTGCAAAAACACTGAGAGATTTTTCCATCCTCAGGTCTAAAGAATGCTGTCAAACACCTTTAGAAAATCCATTCTTGGAATGCCACAATTTCTTCTTTTCTCACACTGGAGCCTCCATATTCTTTTTGTGTGAGTGAGCCTTTTCTGCTCAGAGACGTGAGGCAGCACTTTGGTATGTCACTTCAAGGTGTCTCTAATAAAGACCTCAGAGGGGCCTGTGGGCCACGAGGTTTTATCCCTAGTCCCTGAAGACTTTATGTGACTCCGTGTGATTTTTCCCATGAACAATCTCTAAAAACAACAAACAATGCTACATGAGTCTTGGGCATTCTGTTCTCTAGAAACTAGCCATGAATCTCTCAGGAGAAAAATCCTCTTCTTTCAGTTTGTGGTTCTGAAATAGGCTGCAGAACAAGATTTTTTTTTTCTGTAAATCTAAGATAAAAATCTCACCCAAGGAGCACACACATATAGTAGTGCATAAAGCCAATCTTTGTTCTTTGTACTTTGTATATTTTCTTTAAATGATTTCAGTTGCTAAAGTCTTATTTTCAAATATTTATGCAAAAAATACCTGCTGGAAAAGACTTAGTTTAATTACAGTGAACTTTGGTTAATAGTTTGTAAAAGGCCTCTGGGTTTTTCTTTAGTGCCTATTAATTATGGATACACTAGACCGAAAGATCCAGTTTTCCAGTGGGGATGTTTTTGATAAAGGCTCTTAATCACACGAAAGCTTACTTCTGAATTTCTCTACGTGGTAAAAAGACTCCTGCTTTTATTGTGAGACAATAGGTCTGGAACACAGCAGCTAAACAATGAAATTCCAGCTGTAATAAACGTTAGGGTTTCTTATCCTCCTAGACCCATTCCCCCCAATTTTAATTTCACAAGAGATAGAGCACCAAAGTTATCCCATCCAACGTCATGCCTATTTCTCAGGTCAACATCTGTCTCACATCTATGCTTGTTTATCTATCCTACAAAGGCCAGGGTGAGCCATCTTCATTTCGCTTTGTTGAGCTACTACCTAGAAATACTCAAACAGGATTTCTCTGTTGTGTCTGACTTACTGCTATGGCATTAAAAAGTCTGTCTTTTTTTTTTTTATTGTCAAAGCTAAGTATTTTTGAGTTATTTTACTACATGCCAGAGAGAAAAGTTGAATTGGAATTCTGAGGGTGGGACCATTCGAAGGCCTTGCCTCGGGGTGGGATGTTAAGAAAGTGGTCCCGAGAGGAGGATGACCAGTCTTTCATAGCTGCTCATTTCTGCCAAACTGTTCTTTTAATTTCTTTAGGAAAGAGCTGTTTGCAATTGTAGTTGTTTTTGTTATACTGCCAGAAGAGGTAATAGCTCAGTTGTCAGCAGTTCTCCACAGAGTGCTGAGAGGTCTTGGAGTTCAGCCTTTCTGAGAACAAAGTTGTACCAATTCCCTCCATCGTGCTTTCTTCTGACCCATTCCAGGCTGCTGCCAGGTAAGCCAGCTGCCACATCCTTCCCTGTGGCTCCATCCCACACCGCCCAAGTCACGGGCTTTCTAGCCTTGCCTTTTCCAGTGTTATTCTTTTTGAGAAGCATTTTACTTCTCTTTCTTTTTTGCTGATGTTTCCACCAATTTTCCAGACAATACACACTCTTCCTAATTCTAGTGTTACACATTTTTTATTTTATTACCTGCAATACAAAGTGGAGAGAGGATAAGATTACTTAATTTTGGAAATAAAAATATAAGACAGTTGACGGACAGTTACTTATTAGTTTCAGATAAATAATAATTTTTAAAGCATGAGAATATAATTACACTAAAAAAATTTGTCTATCTGAAATTAAATGTAAATGAGCAATTTATACTTTATCTGGCCATCCTAAGGCAAGGCCTCTGTGTGTACATTAAGTTACTATCTTTAGTTAGATGTCTCCATTAGGCTGTAGGTACTTCTTCACTTTTCTGTAGCAGTCCTAAGCACCAAGACTGCACAACAGTAGGCACAGTAATCTTGACTTCCTCCTGCGCTCTGCATTTCTATAGTAGCTCTTCAGCTATTTGCCTTATCACCTTGTTAGAGGAAAACAGAACATGCACTTGTTCTAAATGACCTTTCTTTAACCTTTTTTGAGACAGTAGTAACCTCATTGCTAAGAGCCATATGCTTATAGAATTGTATTTAATAATGTGCATACAGAACTCATTTTAAGGTTCAGGCTCAGTAGAGACAATCTTTTTGTAGTTCAGCTAGTTTTTCCAGAGGTGAGAGAGTGACATCACTTATACTGTGCTTATGCTATTAGCCTGTACCTTTTGTATTTCATCTTCACCTGAGTAACTAGAAGGACAGCATAGATGTAAATGCAGAGGGCCTGGCTCTATTGCGTTGACACAGAATTGCCCAAACTGACAGCTAGCGGGGCTTTTTAATTACTGGCAGGAAAAAAGAAATAAAAGAATCAATAATCTGAAATTGTCTTCGTCATTTTGGGTGCTTCACATCACGTAGCCAATTTACATACCCCACTCTTAAATAATGAGTTGGTGGTTTCATTTATCTTGATGTTAAAATTTCAAATCTGATAATTACAAAAGATTCCTTAAATTTACACACTTTACCTTCTGAAACGTTCCAACTAATGAGCTGGAGAGGCGCTTGTCTGCCTGCTTTGCTGTTGCTGTGGTGCTTACTAACCTGACATATTCATTTGTTAATTTGACTTAATTATTTGTTGGAGTCCAATTATTGTCATAGCCGCTGGGGCTGAAAATGCAGGGAGTGGGGGCAGGGATCTTACTGACCATGGATTTAAGTGAAGCTAGCATTAGTTATAGGTGGCCATCTGGGAATCATGTTTTTCAGATATACTCATAAATTTTTAATATAACATTGAGAAATACTAAATTGTTTTTAATGTGTCTGTTTTACTATACTAAATTGTTTTTGAACCAGGAATGTGCCTCTGAGTACTTTGTGGAGTTAAAAATAATGTATTCTGAGTTCTGCTTAAACTAAAGGTAGAAAAAGCCCCAAGAGTATAAACTCCCAATCTGACAATAAAAAAACTGCATAATCTGGTAAAGGCTGTTGTCTACAAACTGCATCAGATTGCGGAGGCCCCTTGGCAAGCACAGGAGTGACATCCTTGGCAACAGCGAGCCATTGCAAAGGCCAGACACATGGCTCGCTTCCCCTTTTTGGGAACAAAAGGAAAAGAGGGCACTGACCTAGAATTTGGTAAGAAGAAACCAGCTAAAATTTCAAGAAATGTCCAAACGCCCTATTATCCTTTGGTGCAGTTGGTAGCCGCAGGTCCAAAATGGATTTGTACATTTGTAAGCTTTTTAAAAAGGCTTCTACCAAGTGCTCAAGATTGAAATAAGACAGAAAAATGCCCTTTGAGTGGTCCAGGCATGTTAGAAGTCATTGGTGGCCCCTGGAGAACAGGCTTGGGACACCACTGGCTTCTCTAGATATTTTTCTTATGGGAAAAGGCTTAAAGCCCTCCTGTTCCACTACTTCAGACAAAGGTCCATTGTTTTGTTTGTGAGGTACAGAAGGAAACACTCATCGAAAGTAGGCAACTTTCTTAGGACCTGGATCCTACTAGGAATTACAGAGCAGAGTTCTGCTACCTCTCTAGGAAGAGACCAGGAATAATTCTGTTGGGCTGCCATGGAGAAGAGAAGCAAGAAAGCTGAGGAAAAGCCATGTCCCAGGCCAGGTGCAGACCTGGAGCAGGGACACCTAGAATCTTTCCGATACCACCACAGGGCTGGCATGAGATAAGAAACCAACACCTGTGTGATCTATCATTGAAGAAAGACAAGAGAACAAAGGGAGAGACCTTGTGTGGCTTTCTCTCACTAAGAGGGTGTGGGAACTTTTAGAGAATCTGACACGCTAAATTCTCATTAAGCAGAAAGTAATAGCAGGTCACCACAAGAACACTAGGAAGTCTGTGGTGCAGTGAAGATAGAAAGATAAACCTATTCCCTGCCCAAGTCCTCAACTGAGCAATTTCAGTCAGTCTCTCCTCATATGGGCTGGGTTGCACACTCACATATGCACACACACACACACACACACACACACACACACACAGAGGCACATCATACTACAAGAAGAGTCAGCATACCTGTCTCCAGCCATACGTCTTTGTGGCTTGATCTCTACTAATATTCTGCAAGTAGAATCTGCCACAAAAAAATTAGAATATTTTCCTTAAAAGCAAGATGAAAAGATCATGTTGAGAGACAATGAATAATTGGACACAATTTTAATTTTGACTAGTACATTATGGAATCTAGTAGAAAAATGGACAAAATATGTAGATACTTAAAGAATTTTGGTATATATTATGGTCACATATAAATGCCACAGTCAAAATACATGGTATCCAATATAGCAAATTTCCTGGTGAATTCTTTAGTACACTGGATAGCATTGTGTGGGAGAATAAAGCTAGGAAACAAGTCAATAGGAAATAACTATATTGAAACATGGGTAAAACAAATAAACAAGAAAAAACAGAGATATAGAAACAAAGCGGGCCAGAGAGATGGCTCAGTAGAATAAGCGCTTCCCTAGCAAGCACAAGGGCCTGAGTTCCATCCCTGGTTCCGAAAAAAAAAAAAAAAAGATATAGAAGCAAAATAATATTTAAAAACATTGAGGAAACAATGGCCAAAAGTTCCTCAAATTTACAAAATACAACTAAACACAAGTGTATAAATGTATAATAAATTTAACCAGATAAATACTAAATCAGTCAAAAATAAGTAAATCATACATGGTTACTGCCCATAAACAAATTTAAAATGTAGTTAAAAAAATCTTAATTAGCTTCATTTCTACTTATAGAATTGGACAAATCTTCATTCTACAAAATAAAATAATAACCTGATGATAGAGGAGGCTGATTTTATAAGCAGAAAAGGGCTAGAGAAACAAGCTAGATAAAACAAAGAATGTAAAGGAAATTAATTGGTCATTTCAAAATTACTTTATAAAACTAGGGCAGGGAGACAGAACATTAGGAGTATCACTAACTGGTTGAGCTGAGTTTACTCTGAGTTATTATTTTGTGTAAAGATTAATGAAGAAGGAACTTCATTGTCATCCATAAAAGCCCTTTTTTTTTTTTTTTTCTTTTTGTATGTTTCATACAGGATCTCACTATGCAGCTTGGACTCATAGTGATTCTCCTGTTTTCAGCCTCCTCAGCCCTGTGCCGGGTCTTGGTGCAACATGTGGTTCTTGGGGATTGAACTCTGGTCCCTGAGCTTGCCTAAACAGACCTTTAGTCAGCTGAGCTATCTCACTACTGAGTGGGCAATTTGGCTGATATCTTTTCTCCTCATTTCTTCTTTATTTTTTTCTTTGTTTCCTTCCTTCCTTTCTTCCTTTGTTTCTTTTTCCTGATACTGGGGATTGAACTCTTGACCTTGCCCTTGCCAGGCAGGTGCTTATGCCACTAAGCTATCTCTACTGCACTCTCCTGATCTCTTGCAAGACCACAAATAATTGGAGCTTGGTGATAGGGAACCTCATCAGCGTGATGACCTCTCATCCCATGAAGGAACTTAGTCCTAAACAATGGCCAAATGTGAATATTGTTTAACACTACTAAAAATCAGAGATGGAGAGAAATTCTTGGGGTCATCAGAGGAAAAAGAAAACATGTACAAATACATATAGAGAAACAGTGACTCAAATTAATTCAGACTTTTTCCCCCAGAAACTATGTGCATTAGTTTCCCAGGGATGCCTTAATAAATTACTGTAATCCAGTAACATAGTACAAAAGAAATTAATTTTCTCCCAATTCTAGAGGCACTAGGTGAAAGCAAGAAGTGGCAGGGCCACATTCCTTCTCCGGCTGGCTCTAGGGAAGGATGCTCCCAGCTGCTTTCAGCTGGTGACTGCCGCAGTCCTTGGTATCTAAATCCATCCTGCTAATTGCCACCTCTGTCTTTACCTGGCTGTTTTCTCTCTGTGTGCTTCATTTTCACCACCTCTCCCTCCTTTATGAGGGCACCAGTTACTGAACTAGGGCCCCCGCTAATAAGTATGGTCTCATTTTAACTCCAGTGCAACAGCTTAGGACTCTGTGGTCTTAGAGAGAGGAAGCCATGGTTTAGCACGTTATCTCTTTCAGGGATACAATTTAACCCAGACCAGATGTCAAAGGTTTAAACTAAATGAAACTGCAATTTACATTCAGAAATTAGAGGAATTTGTTAAATCCCTAAATTTTCATTAATTGCTTATGTAAATAGTACTGTGAATGTCTAATAGAATGCTGTTTATTATGGATGGCAATAAATTCTTTAATACATTTGCAAGAAAAATAGATATTTGTGAAAGTGCTGAAAGATGCAGAATGCATTTTAAATGATTCAACCTTTGTTATTTTGAATGCAAACAATGCAAGTTGATGAATCTCAATGTGTAGAATATTTACACTCACATTGTTTTCATTGCTGATTTATAGACTCAAATTTGAGCTTCTCATATTCTGTTGTGATGATTAATTTATTTTTTAATATACTGCTGAAAAGCCATGCATTGTGTATGTCTCTGTGTATCACTCGTCTGTCTGTCTGTCTGTCTGTCTGTCTGTCTGTCTGTCTGTCT
>NW_004524840.1:1579371-1581358 GCF_000260255.1 Octodon degus
TCTCTCTCTCTCTCTCTCTCTCTCTCTCTCTCTCTCTCTCTCTCTGTCTCTCTCTGTGTGTGGCTATTACTTGTGAAAGAACTAAGGACAAGTCACATTTGTATGAAGTCCACATTGTTGAATTAGTCCTTGTTTCTAGACTTACAAGCAGTTACTGTCACATGTAAAAAATGATCTTAATAGAGTTTTCTTTCGGAGGCCCTACAGTTGCACATGATGCCATAGCCCAAGGTGACGGTGTCTCCACTTCAATGCTGTCTTTTGTCCTACAGACAATTTTTGCTTTGGTTGCCCCCACTGACATTGGAATAGACTCAGCTATGTTTTATTCATGAAAGTAGATCTTGTGAATATAGCTTTCAATACACCAGAGAGATAAAAATATCACTATGATTGCACCTAAACTAATCTGCAGTTGTGTAACAAATTGACACATAAATTAAATTTCCACTGCTAATGCCTGCTTAACTTGTAATCATACTTTGGTTTGGAATTCTGTAAAGCAATTAGTTTAGCCTCAGATTTATTCATCAAAGCTCACTGAAATTTGGAAAGTATAGGGACTTCTGTTCTTCAGCATGTTTCATATAGGTAAGATTTTTAAAGTCAGACTCATACAGCTGTGCCTACCCTACATTTTATTGAATTTGATCAGCTTCTATGTATTTTTTACCTTGAAGATTTATTTATTTGTCTCATTGTAGGAATGTCTGTGTTTCTTATTCTATGTTTTCATCATGGGCAACTCTTCCTGGTGCGTACAATTCTTTATTTTCCGTATGATTGATCTTCTGGAGGTAGACAGTACTCACTGTAACAGTAGCTGGGAAAACCTCACCCTTTCATTTTGGATTCATCTTCTGAAAGAAAGAAGAATTGAGCCAATTTTATCAGCTGTTGTGAACTGCTCAAATTTACTCTGGGGGAGAAGAGCAGTTCCTTTCAAACCTCTGAGGAATATAAAAAGTGCTCCCAGGCTTAAAGTCATAAAGGCATTAAGATTTTCAAAGACAAGCCTGCAAGCCTAAGGTGCTGTTTTAAATAGAGTGAGAACATTGCAACAAGAAAAATGTAAAATACAGATCAAGTTTAAAAGAATGTCTGTAAATACCAAGGATTGAACTTGGTGTCTTGTGCTTGCCAGGCAGGCACTTATACTGCTGAGCTGTAGCCCCAGCACTAAGAATATCTATAAATTTGTCCTAAAGAAAGTGAATCCATTCACAGTCTGATGTGTTAAAAGGCTAAAAAAAGAGGTATGACCACTTCATTATTTTATTATTTCATTTTTAAATTTTATTTTGAATAGTAAAAACAGAAGCAAAAACAAATAAAAAAAGACAATAACAAGGTAACATACAATAATGCATATGTTACAGATTTTCAAAACAGGGATAGCTAATTAACAAGGGTTATTATATTATCTATTTTTATCTTCAAAACTGTTGCTCAAATTAACAGATACAGTTATACAAGATTGAGGAAATAACTGAATATTGGCATTTACTTTCAAGAAATCTTTTTTTTCCCCTTGTCTTTTTTGTTTTAATTTATTTTAAAGATAGTATAATAGTCAATAAGATATTAGGAATGGTACACATTTAGAAGACCAAGATGAGAGGTAGTCAACCATGGGTTTTGTATTACACATTGCTGTCCTTAATGTAGTTGGTCAGATCGCAAATATCAGCATACAGAGTTAGTCAAGGCAAAAATTCTAAACATTAACTGCTATTTTCAAAAAAGCTGATGGAAATGATGAGTACAATTACTTTACAGATGTTACAAACTTGTGAGTTAAAAGTAGAAAGTAGGATGTAGACTGACTTTTTGGGCTGTTTTTAGGTCCCTGCTTTAACAGCAGGGTGCTCCCTTACCATCTGCATCTTGAGCTCAGCACTTCAGACGTGCCCTGGAGAGAGAGAGAGAGAGAGAGAGAGAGAGAGAGAGAGAGAGAGAGAGAGAGAGAGAGAGAGAGAGAGAGAGA
>NW_004524840.1:1581533-1589811 GCF_000260255.1 Octodon degus
AGGTTCCATGTGCTTTTAATTTTTGAGCAGACTCTTGTGTTCACCCTCATTCACTCTCTTATTTGTCTGGTTCTCTCTTTTTTATCGCTCTCTCTGTGTGTCTCTCTCTCTCTCTCTCTCTCTCTCTCTCTCTCTCTCTCTCTCTCTTTCTCTTCTCCCTTCCTCCTTCTCTTGAAGACACTCAGATGGTCCATGGAGAAGCTCATGGTCAAACTACTGGGGTTTCCAACAAGCACAAGTATGAGCACGAGATCAGAACTTAAACACAGTCAAGCTCTGTGATGAGCCACAGTCCTGTCCTAGAACTGCTTCACTATCTAAATGCCCTGGAGCAGAACTGCCAGACCTCAGCACATTCAGATTCTGCACTTCAAACTCTGAGATAACAAAAATATATTGTTTTAAGTCATTATGTTTAGAGGAATTTGTAGCACAGATTTCCTTTAAAAAATATTGCTGTCTTAACATTAAAATGTTCTGACTACACTCATGCCCTTCTATATTTTGTTTTATTTAGCCTTTCTAATCTGCTTTATTATTAAGCATATAGTATAATGTACCCACAGGATTGCAGGATAACCAGCAGACTAGAATTATTTTCTTCTTCCCTATTAACTATCCATATCATGCCTTCTGGCAAAAGCACACATTTTTTCTCCATTTTATCTTGCTTTTTAAATGTTATCCATTAAAATCAATATACTTTTTATATTTTCTGTAAGGCTAAGCTACAATGCTCCAAACACTTTCTTCATGGACTTAATTAATCTTCAGACTAAATGGTTATTTAAAATAGCTCAGATTTGGTTTCATAACAGTTAGTTGACAATATGCTTAGTTTAATAAAAGTAAGGAAAGAGAAATCAGTCATTTCTATTTAAAACTTATATGAACATTTAAAAAAAAACTTTAGGAAATATCCCCTAAATTTATTTTATCTAAAATGTCTAGTATTATTTTTTCATGAAATGTTTCTGCTAGTCTATAATAATTTGAGCCTCCAAACTAGCCCACAAAAACCTTTCAGTTCAGGAATTTTCTCACCTACTTTTTCTGAACCTTACCCAAAGAAAAGTTGTTTAATACTTTGGTGAACTGACCTGAAGTGATCTGATCTCTACTGTCAATGGTTTTCCCACCAGTTCATTAGTAAAGGTGATAATAATGTAAAATGACTGGAAGGAGAGGAAGTACATTAAGAGTGATTTGGGGCTGACCAAATAGCTCAGCGGATTAAAGACCTACAGGCAGGGGCAGGGGCCAGGGGGTTTGATCCCCAGGCTTATGGTGCTGCCCCCGCCCCCCAGGCATGCTGAGACAGCAATTGACACTGGACGTGGTAGTGCACACCCGTGATCCCGGCTTTTGGGAGGCTGTGAACAGGCAGATCACTACGAGTCTGATCTAGTAGTGAGACCCTGAACACCCTGTAGACCCTTCCCTAAAAATAAAAAAAGAGTGAATTTAATCCGCAAATTGGATAAACAGTGTCTAAAGGATGGAAGCTAAATTATTCTGTTTATTATTGCAACTGATATAGATTTTTAAATGACAACTTATTGCTCTCATATACATTCTGGAGTAATGTGTCCACATTAGACAAATAAAAAACACCAGCTATTACATTACATAGAAATTCATACTAAACATCCAAATCAATGCCTGAAAATACCAGAAAGAATGGAAGGTAATCTTTCTTCCTGTATGCAATTTAACTAGAAATGTAATTTGTGACATTCTCTGAGATGCTTTTAAAATCCCGTCCATGACATTCAATATCTTTCCAGTACAGATTCTTAGCTCCCACGCCAAGCTCCTCTCCCAGTGTCAGAATTAATGAACAAAATAAGAAAAGTTGAGACCAGTTAAAATCAAATTTCACAAGACCCTACAAAACATATTTTTAGAAAAGTAGTAGTGCATAATTGCTTCTAGGGTTAGGATCTAGAATATCCACCCCAATTTTTATGTGTGGAAGAGATAATCACATCAAGATGACACTGTGGTGATCAGTGGATTGATGTCCTCCTTAAAGCTGGGGTGCTTGGTATTTTGTTTCAGTGACAGGAAAGTAACTAAAATAATGCATGCAAACTCTGGACATAGTGGCACAGTTTGTTTCGCTGTAAAATTTTAACTTAAATGATAAAACACATATAAGGCCAGATAAGGAGTTCCTACAATATAGTTGAAAGTAAAAACATATTATTTGGAGATGGATTTGGTTAGCCAAAAACTTTTGACAAGTTCACAGGCTTGGGCAGATTATACCCTGCATTGTTGCTTGCCAAAATTTTCATTTTCCCACCGATCTATTTATTGCAATGATATAGTCCAATTAAACATCATATGATCCAAAAAAACTTGAGAGTGGGTCTTATTATTCCTATAAAATATATACATATAAAGGCAGGGTGCATATACATTTTTTTGAATTGCTTGTAAGATTAAAAACAAAACAAAACAAAAAAAGAAACAACAGCAACACCATAAAATCCTTGAATACATTTATATTCAGATTAGTTTAAATATAGTCAGTTTTTCAGTAATTTCAAAGGAGCCTAATGAAAAATGATCAGTGAAGAAACATATTTTTGCAGGTTTATGATAAAAATAAAATGTTTATGAAGCCAACATGTATTCTTCTGTATTATTTTAATCCAATATTCTAATCACTAATACATTGCTCGACACTTTCTCATCAAATTAGATATACAAAAGTTAAAGTATTTATTGATATGTTAAATATATTCAATACAATTAACAAACCTAAAGTAAAGAGAAATAATATGCACAAAAGTTTTCATTGCCCAGGCAGACATCTCAGTTTACACAGTTTGCGCACCTTTCTTTCCCTTACGTTAGCCTTCTAGCGAAGACTCAGAAGCTCCTAAACTTTTGCTATTTTAAATAAGGATGTTTGGTCAATTCCTCTAAATTCCTTCTACTGTTATTCTGTGTTCTAAAAGTGGCCATTTGTTTTCATTTTTTTTATTTCCTTCTTAATCTATTTCTGAAGCTACATTACGCATCAACAGATGATGCAGATTTTAAATTTCTCTGCTTTCTGAAAGCTATCTCATACTAAAGTCTTTGTGATGTCTGTATTTTGTGTTTGTAGATCAGTGAATGACTGTTGGCTGAATTGTCTCTGACAGCTCTGAGAGATACTAGCCCTAGGTTTCTTTAGCAAGGGAAACCAGCAGCTTTGATTTAGTGGTGTTTTAAATATCTCTGTTCCTAACCAATTTATCACCCTTATTCTAAATAGTACAAACAGGATCCTTACAAACTTCTGCAGCATGGATGGTTTTTATGTGATTTTCTAAATACCTTTCAATGTACAATTATCCATGTAGGCATTTTATTTCCCTACTGTTTTATAAAGTGTTTGAGGGCAGAGATTAATGTGTTCTACATTGTTTTATGCCTCATAAACCCAGAGGAGAACCTGGCACGTAGTGATTTGTACATTGAATGCAGCTGAGTTAAACTGAACTGATGAATTTGCTGGTGTCCAAAACCTAGCAACTCAGGCAGGAAGTGTGGGCCTGTACTTTAGCATAAACACATAGCTGTGACTTGGCTAGTGAAGGAAAACTTCAAGGAAAAGCCTAGTCTGTGCTAATACCCCCAAGACACTGGCCTGTTGAAGGGACGTATTTTTCCTTTGGGCTTATGCACCAGCAAAACAGCGCCCTTAATGGGAAGAATGAGATGACTGTTCGTAGTGCTGACCCTAAAGCTTGCTGTCTTTTCTTAATAGATTAGATGAGACTCAAACAGAAATAAGGCAAACAAATGTAAGCAGTTGAATGACATGACTTGAGGGACTGCCTTCTATCTGTGGGTCAGTTGTTTTTCTTCTTATTTGGAAAACAACTTATTGGGCAGAATTTCTTGAGTAACATCTGCCTGAGTTAATTTTGGCTGAAATGATTGTACTTAATAAGGAAGCAGGTACATGTACCAATACTACAACATGAACACATTGAAAGAACTTTGCCTCTCTGTATGTATTAATTTCCGTCCAAAGACCCCTGTGCTAGACTGGAGGACTGTATCAGCTGCCTCAAAACGAGAAGACGAGGGCCGGGGATAGAGCTTAGCCGGGGATAGAGCTCAGCTGGGATAGAGCTCAGCTGGGGATAGAGCTCAGCCGGGGATAGAGCTCAGCAGCGTAAGTGCCGGCCTGGCAAGCACAAGGTCCTGGGTTTGATCCTTAGTACCGAGAAAAAAAAAAAACCCGCAAGAAAAAGCAAAAAAAGTGAAGAGTACCCTCTCTAATCCACAGCTTTCTTCTGGGTGTATGGTCCCACAGCTCCCTCAGGTGTGAAAGGCTCAAATGTACCTTTATATCTTTTCTCATATTTAACATCTTCTTCATGCATACTTTTCTCTTTTCCACATTTGCTTTACCTATGAAGTATCCTACTTCTACTTATGTCCTTCCTTATAAATACTAAAGTATATGATTTTTTTTTTTAATTTTAGGAAAGGGCCTACAAGGTGTTCAGGTTCTCACTGCTAGATTGGACTCATAGTGATCTGCCTGTTTATAGCTTCCCAAGACCTGGGATTACAGGCTTGCACCACCATGCCCAGTCTCAATTGCTGTCTCAGCATGCCCCGGTGTTGGGCCAGCAAGGCAGGCATGGGGATTGAATTCCTGGCCCGTGCACCTGCTTGTAGGTGCTTTAATCTGCTGAGCTATTTGGCCAGCCCTTAAAGTATATGATGTTGAAAGGCACTTTTTTCTTTCTGATCTGACTATTGATTTAGTATATTTTAAAAGAAGGAGGTGAAAGGAAGAAAGAGAGAAATATAATAGAGAGGAAATAAAAGCTCTAGTAAATAAGGGGAAGACAATTTGGAAAGAGAGGAGAATATTGGGGAAAAAAGAAGAATCAAGATACAGAGGGCAAGCTGGGGAGATAGCTTCACAGTCTAATGCTTGCCTGGCAAGCACAAGGATCTGGGTTCGATTCCTGATACCACAAGCTGTCACCAAACCCCTGGCGCTCCATGGGGGCCACTGAAACAGACCGTGGTGGCACATGCCTGTAATTCCAGTGTGGGGGAGGCTAAGACAGGAGGATCACTACGAGTCTCAGCTGCATAGTGAAATCCTGTACCAAATGCACAAATAAATAAAAAGATTCTTTTTAAAAAAAGTTGTGTAATGCACAGTTACAAATTTCCTATAAAGAATCTGATCATTATGCATCTCTAAAGTGTACCAATAAAATTAATTTTAAAACTAAAGCATTATGTGAAGTAAACGAAAAGAAATTCCCTACTTCATTTTTCTCTAATAGCCAAACTGGAAGCCTCAGACTTATATCTTATTTCTCTTTTAGACATTTTGGACTGTTTTTTGTTCAACGTTAATTCCTTTCTATTGCAGTTATAGATAAAAATGTAAGTAATTCTCTTTTATGAATGATCTGTTGGTCAAAATTAATCCTGTTTCATCTATTATATCTTGAATGGAAAATTCTTTTTTTTTTTGCTGTATTTTAAGGAAGGGTCTACAGGGTGTTCAGGGTCTCACTACTAGATTGGACTTGTGGTGATTCTCCTGTTTCCAGCTTCCCAAGTGCTGGGATTACAGGTGTGTACTACCACACCCAGTCTTAATTACTGTCTCAATGGGCCCTGTGGGCAGGGCCAGCATGGCAGGCCCAGGGATCAAATCCCTGGCCCCTGCACCTGCTTGCAGGTTCTTTAATCCGCTGAGCTATTTGGCCTGTCCTTGAGTGGAAAATTCTTACAAAAAATAAAATGCAAACTGCTCATATTAATGAACATGTATTAAGCTACCTTTTGTTCTCTGCCAGATGGCGTATAGTTAGAATTTTAACAACATCCTATTCTGCTTTTCTGTCAGTATTTGCTAACTGTGCTATACCTGTGAGTCACATGGGAAACCTGTTATGATGCAAAGGATTCTGAACAATGTCAGTCTGAGGTAAAGTCTGTAAAGACATGTACTTTATTCAAAACCTTGGTCATTGTGATAGATACATTTATCAGCAAACCCATAGGAATAGTTACAGTGAATGTCTGATATTTTTAATGACTATTTACTACATAATTTTTCAAAATTGTCTTTATTTTGCATAATGTTTTAAAAATCCTAGACAGGACAATATTTGAAGGCAGTGGATTTGTTCATCAAATCATGATAATCAGTATTGGACTCCTCTGGTCTATGTAGTATAGGAGATATTGTAGGTAGTCAAAGAAGGCAGTTCTTTCCTGTTGGTGTTTTGGGGAAGTGATAGGCTATTAAAATAAGATAATTTGCCACACTGTTATGTTGAGCTGTAGGGGACTCAGGTCAACAATTCCTGACATTGCCAGTCAAGTGGCAGACGCAATACTAGTATGGACTACTGGACTTTTTTAGAATATTTTGCTGAGTTAACACACCTATAATATTCAAATAATGGAACTTAACAAAAAAAGGGGATACAGATGAATGTCCATTTTGTATCTGTGTGTTCAAAATGGTTAGGGTAGACATATAGTTGCATGCTCTTAATGAATAGAGGGATTTGTTCTAATAGTGTTTGTAAATAGGATATCATGTCCGCATCTTGTACAGCAATTAACCACTAGGAAGAATGTATTCAATGTGTTAATTATTGAAACTGTCCTACCAATTTGGTTTGAAACTGTCTCATTGCTATTTGTTTCTCAATAAAATTATGGAAAAAAAGCAAAAAAATGAGATAATTTAATGAAATACATATTTGATAATTTAATAAGTTAATAATAATTCAAAGAAGAGTAGGATAGGGAAGAAATATCAGCTAGACAGCATTAAATTTTAGGTGATTAAGCCAAAGAAATATTCCTTGAGAACATGAGTTTAGCGTTAACTATGAAAAAAAAGGAAGTTGATGAAAATGTGGTCTGGGAAGGTCCAGACCCATGAGACCTTCAGGACGGAGATTCCCAACTTCCATCCTCCTCCCTTTCCATCCTGACAGCTCTGGGACTCTTCATCTCATCAGGTTTCTTTGGTTATAAGGAAAAGGGTGATGAGCATCTGATTAGATATGATCATGGATACCAGGTCTTTAGGAGCAATATAGGGGATGGGGGAACAAGAAACAGAGCATCACGGGATATTTTCTACAAGATCCACCTCTTGTCAATGAAACTGAATTGCGAGTTCCTACTCTGCATGGACTTCATTTTGGTATCTAAAATCTTCAGAAAAAAAGCGGTCTGGTGGTACTCAGAACACAGAGTCCTTGCTTGGTCAGACTGAGGAACAAAAGGGAGCGCTCGTCTGGGCAGAGCTAGGGCCCCTGCACAAGCAAGGCTCCAGATTCAGAGGCCTGCTCTGAAGGTCCGCACTGCAGGGAGCTGAAACCCAGCACAGCCAGGACGCCTCCCAGCTGAGCAGGCCCGCTTCAGTACACACTGACACCTAGTTCAATTTTAGTAGAACCCTTTTTACCATCAGTATATTTTATAAACTCTGCATTACCAAGTGGTGAAATCAGATAAGTTTTCATCCAATTGCTACTTTTACAGTGAATCCTCCTGAGAGAAAACAACTTAGCTGGAGAAATCCATTTTCTTCTCAGAAGTTCGGCAGCTGTGCAGCTGGGTTGGGAATCTGTAGTCCGCTGCAGGGCAATTCATGTGATTGATGGTGAGGGAATGGGAACCTCTGAGAGGGCAGCGACAGGGCATCAGGGTGTGCGGCCAGTGTTAGGACAAAAGTTAGGAGCATTAATTGTGCATTTTATTTTTTTCCTATTTACTAGAAAATTTTCTGTTTTTAGAAATTACTCTATGTGCAGTTTATTGTGCACAACAGTTTTCTGATCTCTGACTTCTCCTTTCTCTGTAGCTGATTTTATATGGAGCCTATTCTAGTTCCCACAGGAGCTTTTGAAAGAGTGGCATTTGCTGTAGATGGTGATGGCATTTCTAAAACTTCTTGCCTGTGTTAGAAAATGAGGCACAGGCACTGACATTTCCAGCTTGAGAACAATGGCTTTTCATTAATTCCATGTTATGAACACCACTTCTAAATGTGGTTTTCTTTGATTTTCCTTGATTAATTCATTTTCATAATGCTCTTCTCTGTAGAACTTTCCTATCTATCTTATTTTATCTTAGTTTTGGTTTGTTTGTGCTGGTATCTTTCCACCCTTTATTTTATATATTTATTTATTTTTTCCATAATTTTATTGATAAACAAATAGCAATGAGACAGTTTCAAATCAAATAGCTAGGACAGTTTCAATAATTA
>NW_004524840.1:1594497-1597189 GCF_000260255.1 Octodon degus
GGCTAGGACCCATGAAAATAGTTACATAAGCTTATTCTTATAACTTTTTATTTACAGATTTGGTCTAAAATATGCACAAAGTTGAAAAATTTTGTAATAAATACATTCACTGAAAAGTTTAAAAAGCAGGTGTTTCAACAAACAAAAAAATGTATAGATGAGTTAGATTATGTTGATCCTATATTTACTGTTAGATTTTTAATAAAACATATTTTTTTTTTTTGAAAATAGAAGGGCTGGGGGCCAGGGAGATGGCGCGGTGGAATAAGTGGAATAAGCGTTTCCCTGGAAAGTGCAAGGGCCTGAGTTCAATCCCTGGTTCTGCCAAAAAAATAAAAAAAGAAAATAGAAGAGCTGACCAGATAGGTCAGGGAGCTAAAGCACCTACTTAGGCAGAGTGTATCGGCTGGGGTTCACTCCCTGGTGGGCCGTGCTGGCCCTGCTCCCAGGGGTGTGCTGAGACTGCGATTGAGACTGGGTGTGATGGTGTGTGCCTGTGATCCCAGGACTTGGGAGGCTAAAACAGGAATCTTCACCACTGCAAGTCTGATCTACATAGTGAGACCCTGTACACCCTGTTGACCTTGCTATAAATTAAAAAAAGAAAAGAAAAGAAAATAGGATAAATATTTATGTGTTCATAATGAAAATGTATAACATGTGTGATATTATTTCAAAATATAATGAATTAGCATGATTTGGAAATAGTTTTCAATGAATATTTAGTCATAGTTCTATTAAGTACAAAAAAGACTATAAATTATCCTATTAAGTGTTGGCTACTTAATAGTGTTTGATACTTTGGAGTCAGTGATTTTTCAAAGATAATATAAAGCAAATCAATTAAGTTTATAAAAAGGCAACACCAAGTTCTAGGAGGATTCATCAATCAAAAATATTCCCTCTTGTGAGATGTTTCTACTTTTGGGTATCTCCAAATTATTTTGTGTGATAAATCTCACACACATGTATCTGTTGATGTAGACATTGGAGAATAGACACTATTAGGCTCATCCATATTTCTTATAAAAGGATATTATATAATACATAGTCACAAAACAAATGATCAAAATAATCTCTGACAGGGGATTTTTTTTTTCACTCTTCTCAATAATAAATGAATAATGTCTATGTTTATCAATCTGTCTATGTACACATAAGAATCTATCTATCTATCTATCTATCTATCTATCTATCTATCTATCTATCTATCTATATCAGGGTCTACAGGATTTCATTACATAGATTGGATTCATAGTGATTCTGCTGTTTTCAACCTTCCAAGCACTGGGATTACAGGCATGCCACCACGTCCAATCATCCTACCCTGGGGGTGGGGGGGCAGTAGAGCAACAATCCCGACCCCTGCACCCTGCCTAAGCAGGTGCTTTAGTTTGCTGAGCTATCTGGCCAGCATGCATAAGAGTTCTTAAAAAGGTTCTTTAAGGGATATATCCCAGTGTAAAGGCTCCAGGTGAAATCCTCAGGATCATACCACCCCTACAAAAAGACTCTACAGTTGAATTCTTTACACAACTCCTTATAATACTAGTAGTTTCACATAAAATACTGATGTACTGTCACTTGCCACCTTCAAAGTCAAAGTTACAAATAATATTTGTCTTCCCTGAACTTGTTAAATTTCTCTCTCAGTACTCCTCAGCTTACATGGTTCCTTTCTCATTTCTGGAATATTGTTTACTGCTGTTTATTGATCATTTCAGTTTTTTCATTTTTTTTTTCTTGCGGAACTGGGGATTGAACTCAGGCCCTTATGCTTGCCAGGCAAGCACTTATTCTACTGAGCCATCTCCCCAGCCCCTGGTTTTTTCAAATGATCTAGAAAGGTATGTCCTTGGAAAAGGATCTTCTCCTCCTCTTTGTACCACATTATGCAGGTAGGTACATATTTCTCTATTAAAAAGTGATCTCCTTATAAAGGGATAACTAAAGCGTTTTAATGGAATTGCCTTTGTGTTTGGATAAAACTCTTCTTACCCAAATGTCATTGTTTATAAGACTTCTTGTGTCAATTTTTAACACACCTGTCCCCAAATTTTTCTTCACTGAGAAGTAGCTCTGGTTTCAGAAAATCAATCAAAGCAGTAGACTTCATTGCCTGAATATGAAGTATGAACAAAATATATAGTAGATGTTTAAATTTAACAAATTTAGTACACAGGCTAGGGAGATAGCTTGGTGGTCTAAGCGCCTGCCTGGTAAGTGCAAGAACCCAGTTTTGATCCTTGATATCGCATGTTGTGCTGGCCCTGTGGCTGAGCCTGCCCTGGAAACTGAACATGTGGCACATGCCTGTAATCCCAGTGTCAGGGCAGCTGAGACAAGAGGACCACTATGAGGCCAAGCTGCATAGCAAGACCCTGTACCGAATATATAAATGCATAAACAAGTGTTTTTCAGAAATGCATTTAAAACAAAGAAATGTAGTATAGTAAAAGATACACTTTCATTAATCCTCACAAAACTATTGCGTCCTGGCTTCTAGCATACTTAGCCCATTGTTCTGAACAGTTCTGAAGTACTCTTTTGTGTTTATGAGGTGCTATCCCAAGTAGGGTGAATGCTATTAAGGAAAAACAGGCTCATGAAAACATTATGACATATCTGTATTCACTTTGTTCACTGGGTTGGTTTTATAGCATGTGACTTTTGGTTCTTCCACAAAGTCAAA
>NW_004524840.1:1597427-1600847 GCF_000260255.1 Octodon degus
AGGAACAGGTATTTTTCATCAAGTATTGATATGTTGAACTTTAAGTCCCTACACAATATGATAAAAAACATTTAAAAATTAGCTTATATTTTAAAAATAGGATAAAGAATTATATACTTCTCATGTTTGCACATAAGTCCAAAAATCTCACCATACCTTGAAGCCTTTATTGTGGTTATGTGCTACTTAATTTTCATGTAAGAAAGAGATACTGGCTCTGCTGGAGTGATAGAAATGTGTTTTAAGATTTAAAAATGTCATTCTTTTAAAACAGGATTTTTAATCATTTATTCATTTATTTATTTATTTGGTACAGGGTCTCACTACTCAGCTCAGACTCATAACGATCCTCCTGTCTCAGCCTCCACAGCTCTGGGATTACAAGCATGAGCTACCACACCCTGTTTCAAGGCCTGCACAGTGCACCTGGGGTTCTGGAGCCTGCATGGCATGTGGCACTGGGAATCAAACCAGGATCTTTGCACTTGCCAGGCAGGTGCTTAGACTGCTGAGCTATCTCCCAAGCCTCCTGAAGTATGTTGCTTTTAATAAGTGAGTTCATCCATAGTACTAGGATATAAAGTGGTAAAACTACTCTGAAATATAAATACGACATAAAATATAAAAAATACATCATATTTTACAAATTAAAATAAAACTATGTTGTAATTCATTATACTTTTCTTCATAATCAGAGAAGAACTTTCTCATGAAGAAATGAATAATAAATATGAAAGTGGCAAAGACACATGTTATACACTGACTAATTTTGCTTCTGACTCAATTTTGAATCTTTCTCTTTGAAATTGATGTCTACAATTTCTGGAAGAAGATGATAAGTTTTGGGAATTGGAGAAATACTCCTGTGTTAACTTTTAGTATGTGGGAGAAAATTTACTGTCCTTAAACAATCTTTTGTCATTCTTTCAAGGAGCCAAGACCTGTGTAGACAGCAGAATCATATTCTGGTGACTAATTTTATAGAAGGCAAATAGCTGGACTTTACTCAAAACATTGTGATAATAGTATGTATGTATGTATGTATCAGTTTAAACATTAAAAATTCACAGGTAAATTTTATGTTCACTAAAGTTTGAGAACCATTTATAAATAGTTTTCTTCACTAGCCAATAGTATTTAGCCCTCAAATTCAGAGGCTTTCTTCTTGTTCCTGAAAGTAACTTATAAACAGCTGTGTTTATCAGATTTCTATCATTATGTCGTAATACCTGAGATAATAAATTACAGAGAGAACAGATCTATTCTGAATTACAGTTCTGGAAGTTTCTGCCCATGACAGATTGGTGTCTGTTATGGTTTGGGTCAAGTGTGCCCCAAAGGCCTTATTTATTCACAGGTGGTGTTTTCAGAAAGTACCTGGCTCAGGAGGCCTTTTGATCCAATCTGTAGATTGAATCATTCATAAAATAATAATGTGAAGGCATTATTAGAAGGTGGTGGAAATTTTAGGGGGTACTAAGTGAGGGCAGTGAGTCACTTGGGCATCACTTTGGGGGCTATATCTGGTCGTCTTTCCTGCCTTGGAGGCTCTGTCCTCCTTGCGCCGCTTCCTGCTTGCCCTAAGATGGTGAGCATGGCACCCCTACTCCCTCCCAACATGGTGTGTCCTACCTGCACCCTGTGCACAGCAATGGAAAATCCCACCGTGGATGGAAACCTCCCAAGTCATGAGATGAAATAAACCTTTTCTCCTAGAGAAGCCATTCCTCTGGGCCCTGGACACAGTGATGAAAATTTGCCCCCGACAATCTCAGTGCTTTAAGCCTGTGACAAGGCCGCACATCAGGGCAGGATTTGTGTGGGAGGAAAATTGCTCATTTCATGACTGGAAAGTAAAAGAGTGGAGGAAAAAAAAATGGGATCCCTCTCAGAGGTTAAACCACCCCTGCCCACTGCTTGCCTGGGGGCCTTGCTTCTCATAGCGTCCCCTACAGCTTGAGCCTTTTACACCTGGATTATCAGTGGACATTCAGACCGAAACACTAGCAACACATCGTGTAGTCTGTGATTCAGCCTTAAGTCACCTCTTTTCTGCATTTCTTGTTCTTTTGTGCCTCTAGCCAGTGTCCAGCTTGCCTGGTAACCTTGACATTTGACAGTGGATACATGGGACCGTTTAATTCTCAGGACTCCATGCCACCTGGAGACCTAGTTTCTGATATCTTTCCGCTTTTATTTTTTTTAACTTACGTTCAAGTTAACTTTGTTGAAATAAGATCTTTCAAGATTTGGTCAGGGCACTACAATATGGTATGGGAGGCACTCCGGTTTCTAAGGCTAAACAACTTTCTCCTTGGGTAGACTCCTGCATATTATACTCCTGAGTGAGCTTTGATCACATGCCATTGCTTTGTGCATTAAGTGTTTACAGTAGGTTCCCTCAGTAGACAATGTATACATATGGGGAAGGTCTCTTCAGGCAATTTTTGGCATTCTTGGGATCTAGAAACTGCTTGGTAATCACAAAGCAAGACATAAATATTATTGCAGTAAAAGAAATTGAAGCAACTAGTTTCTGTGCCAGACTCTGATTATGGTATAAGATTTGACTCTTGTGCTATTTTGTATTTGATTCTAATCTTAGCTTTTTGATAGAAACTTAACATGTTGAAAAATAAAATGTCCCAGAAACGTTTTGTTCTCTGACTAGATGGTATTTACTTTCGTATTTCACAGAATCCAGATTCCATTTTCTTTAGACTTAATGGAAGTCTGTGATTTAAAGTAAACTACTGTTGAAGACTAGTTTTCAATTTGAGCAAAAGATCTGAATTTTAAAATCTTCCCAAAGTGTCTGGCATAACAATTGTCATTTTCTCTTCACTGACTGAGTCGCAAGGCAGTGAGATCTTTTGTTTCTCTGTGAACCTCAGACAAGCACAGTAGGCTTGATAATAGTAATGGGCTAATGGTTTTAAAACAAATACTTATTTGAGTTTCCTTGAACTGTTGTGAGTTTATTATTCTTCGAAATCTGTCTTTGGCTTTACTCTAAAAGTGTTCTGTATAAATTAGAAAAAAATTAGTTGAAGCCTGTTACACCTATTTTTCTTCTCTGAGTCATGCCTTCACAGACCTATGTGTTATCAAGATTTTACAAGATGCTATAACTAAAGCAATGGAAACCATGTAATTTCAAAAGTTCAGTAGATTCTAGTTTTAAAACTTCATTACTAAGTCCGTACTGCTGACTGGAATGAAATTGATAGAAACACACGAAAGGAAATGTCATAACATACATGAATTTTTTTTTTTTTTGCACCAAGACCAGGAATTATATTTCAGCAACACCTTTAGAATTTTTTAAGTACACTTACAGAACTGTGAACATTTTTGGATACAGTACACAAGAACATGTCTATTGTTCTAACTGAGAACATACCTTTCTGTGCAATACAC
>NW_004524840.1:1609382-1618265 GCF_000260255.1 Octodon degus
AACATTTTAAATGAAAATCAAAACTTCTGAGTCTTAAAATCTGCAGTTCCTGACAGTAACTCACTATATTGAATTAGTTATCTGGATAAATTAATGAGTTCACTCTTTAATTGCCTAGACCCTGGGTTGCCAATCAGCCTGGGGTTCTTTTGCTCAATTCAGATCAAAATTATGAACCAACAAGTGCTGCTCCACTAAAAGTCCAGATGTTATTAGCTAATGCCAGATAAAGCTGAGTGTCAGCAGTCAATTCAGCCAGCTGTTGTGCTGTCTTCCATCATTGTCCAATGCTGACTTGTGCTGGACACCACGGTCCACATTCCTGGGTGCTGCTCTCTGCTGCTGGTCTTCATTGGCTGCTGCTTTCTGGAGTTCTTCAATGTTAATAGTTTGGAAAGCTTGCCATTTATTTGGAAATGTGTAATTCACACTACTCAAGATAAAAATCTGAAGTAGCTTTTCATAACTTTTGGAGCCCACACTACTCAAGAAATAAGTCACAAGCAGGGCTGACGAGATAGTTCAGTGGACTAAGCACCTGCTTTGGCAAGTGCAGGGACCAGGTGTGACATGCTGAGCCTGCGAATGAATCTGAGCGTAGTGGCACACGCCTGTAATCCCAGCACTGGGGAGGCTGAAAACGAGGATCACTAGGAGTCTGAGCTGCTTAGTAAAACCCTGTACCAAATACATAAATGAAAACAAACAAAACAACAACAACAAAGAAGAAATAAGTCACAAGCAAGTTTACAGGAATACCAAAGAGACTCTTTATTTCCACAGGACCTGTGCTTCTGCACAGGGGGATCAGTATACTGATCCCTAGGGGGATCAGTATAAAGAAGGAGCTGTCTAGACTCAGACTAAAATTCAAGAACCGGCTAGGGAATGACACTTGTGTATTAGCTTGTATTCACAAGATCAGGGATGAAACCTTATTGCTCATGTTGGGTATGGATATAAGGTGACCCAGCCCACCTCATTTCCTGATCTCTACTATTCCAGAGTGCCCCTTCTTTCTTCAGAGAGCAACAGTATGGTTGTGGGTAGAGGAGGCGTGCCATGTTGTCTGTCTGCTCGCACATTAGAGTGGAGGATGGTGGCTTGAGAGCCAGGGAGGACACTGAAGGAGGAAACTGTCCAGCCCATTGCGGGGGGAGTAGAGGAAAGTGAGAAAGAGGTCAGACGGCTTCCAGCCAAGCCACAAATCCCACTCTTGCTGGAAGGGGCAAATGAGAGAGGCAGAGACTTCTCTGTCTCATCTGAATTTAGATGTTAGCCCAAGTCTCCTCCTTTGCTTCCATGTCAAAGCTGGAATCACCCAGTTTGCATTGCTTCCGTTGTCTTCAGGCCTGCTGGCTATAGAGAAGTCTAGTTTCATGGCACACATCCAATACAATTTTGCAGGAAAACATGAAAAGGCAGGTAAGCTAATTTACCCCTAGAGAGTGGAACTACTAGAAATGCATGCACATGTGCGCATGTGCGTGCGCGCGTGTGTACACACACACACACACACACACACACACACACACACACACACATTTCAATCCAGCAGTGTCTTCCTTAATTCTTAATTTTCTTGGCTCCCAAGTCTTCTTCTAAAGCTTGGGATTGGAGCCTTAAGTAGTAAATCTTTTACTTCTAGGCGTCTCTTAACGTAATCACATAAAATCAATATGAAGTAAAGATAAAATGACAAATTTGTAAAAGATCCCAGGCCTTCTGATTATTGAATTGGAGGAAAACACTGCATGTAGAAGTGCTTCTCCCAGCTCACACACTACCTTTTAGATGCTTCCCATGGATCTTTCTAGAAGCTGGTCTATTCTTCTGGAAAAAGCAGGGATTGTTAGTTTTTGTGGCAAGGGCCTGACCAATAACATCTGTTCTATGTATGTTCTCTGGGTGTGTTTATGTCATTCTTCATGCTTTCCTTTTAACATCAGAACTTTTCTATTATCTTAAGGAGGTTTGTTTTCTCCTGTGGCCTCAAAGAAATGATAGCTTGCTGCTTTCATTATGCATCTAGGAAAGCTGCAGCTTGAGCTGTTGCAAATCTGAGAGTTCAGCTGTGTGTGTCTAGCACTCTCATTTTTCTCTCTGTTTTCTGCACTAATTAGCAAGCTCTAAAGACCTCTGGTGAAGAATTGCAAAGACTTCTGGGGAAGTAGCAAAGAAAAAAATACCCACAGGTATCCACTGAAGGCCCTCAATTTAAACTTCCCGTTAACCATCTCCTGCTCACTGACAAGTGGTTTAGAAAAGGAAACAGTCTTCTGATCATATGCTTTAAGGGTATATTTTAAAGTCTTCCATAACAGTAGTATAGTGATTACATTCTTTGATCTAAAATAATCTTTGAAACTGACCAATTTTATGCTGTATGCTTTGATTTTCTCATACTCCTTACAATTTGAGATAAATTTTTCAGAACACACACAGAGGAAATAGGTAACTAAGGATTAAGTCTCCATTGATACAAAGATTTGGTAGTTACAGACAGGGAGTTCACAGAATCCTGCAGTCACCTAATAGTATTAAATTCTCTTTCTCCCTATCTCCTGAAGACATAGAAATCACAGGTACTGAAGTGGTAGAAGGTTTCAAAAATATATTTCCTGTTCTTACTGGTGACTGTAGAAGCTCACTGGGTTACAGATAGGAAAGGACAGTGTAAGTCTGAGAATCAAGTGCTATTTGCTCAGAGCAATGTAAGGATCACAGAGCTGGCAGCTCATACAGATGAAGGATGTGGAAACCAAGAAGGCCCTGGGGTTTAGTCAGAGGTATGCACGGAAGCTGTAGAACAGCAGCAAAGATGGTGAGCCTGCTAAGAATAAGCTTAGGAATCCATTGAAGCTAGGGTGGGAGTCCATGGGAACCAGGCCATCTACACTTGGGAGCAGGTATAAGCCCTTTGGGAAAGTTATGACAAGGACAACATCAACTAAGTATGGTCTGTCCATGTGTAGCAGAGGGTGACAAGATGTGGAAAAGCAGAGACATGATTTTGAGGCTTTGTTTCTGTTGTATTTTCAAACCAGTAGAAATGAGCAAACCATAGTCTTTCCTAACACAATAACAGTATTATTCAGCCTAATAAAATATTCTCACTTTATGCTCTGAAAACAAAAGTTGCATTAGTAGTCATATTAAAAATTTTGTTAGATTGGAATTCCTCTCCTGGCTGTCTTAGGATTTTTTTTTTCTCTCAAGGTTTTTCTCATTTAGAAAAGGATTTTATCTTTTCTTTTTAGGAACAGAGGCCATCGGATCTGTCTGGATATAATTGGCTGCTTTTACCATGTTGGTTCATCCATGAGTAAACTGTTCAGCCAAAAGGAATGGCATCCCTGTGATTCCAAGGGGCACAGGATTTCTCTGGAGACAGCTACCCAGGGGGTTCAGAATGATGAAGGTCCATAACAAACTAAGGTGGGAGGATTGGCTTCATTCAGTCTTAGACGTCAGAAAGAAATATCCTAAGTCTGTGTGTTCCATCACCACTGTCAAAATAGATCCTTTGGTTCTATACAATACCTTCTTTTCCTACAAGTGTTCACACTAAGACTCTGAGATTAGAAGGAAAACAAAATCAGCCTTTTCTTTCTTATTACCTTCTCTGGGTACCTAAGTATAAAACCTTTATGTTTTCTAAACGTCCAAAACAACCTCATATTAACAATGTTTTTACTCTACCTCTAACTAATTGCATTTTAACTAAAGCAAACTAAAACAAAATAAAATAAAGATTAAACCAAGTTCCTTCCCATTAGAACTGAGACAAAATGGTCTGGAACTGGGCCTTCATTCTTGTGAACCTCCATTTAAGCTCAATGAGGCCCATCTTAGCTACCTACTGTGGCTACCACCAACCCTGGTTTCTCTTAGCATCTATACATTGAAGGTATAAATTTAAACATCTTCCCCATTTTCCTTGATTGTTGTTTCCCCTTGTGTGTGTGGGGTTTTTTTTTTTTTTAATCTCATTATAACTTTCTCCTGTTTAAAAGTTCTTCTTCGTTGATTTCTATTGTCTTTCTCTCTTGCATAGATAGAGAACAACTTTCATACATTCAGTTGCTGGGTGCCATTTCGATCAGAAAGGATTCTAGATCATGGTCATGGGAAACAACTTAGGGTTATTAGGGATGAATACAGTGAGTGAAAATCAGGAACTATATGAACATTTGTGGAATGTTGAGTCGCAGGCCTCTTACTGAAATTTTTGCTCATGAAGAGTCTGCATTAACAAGCACTGCTTTTTGCAGTCTCCCAACAACTTTCCTTATTCCATAGTTTATTAAGACTTCAAACTCCTAGGAGAAAGTCAGAGATTTTCTATTATTATGATTATGATTATGATTATTTTAGTCATTTAAAAATTATTTGTCACAGGGTCTTACTACACAGCTCAGACTCACAGTGATGCTCCTGTCTCAGCCTTCCAGGTTCTGGGATTACAGGTATGCACTACCATGCCTGGTTTTGATGGCTGGCTTAGGGGATCAAATCCCAGTCCTTGCACTTGCCAGGCAGGCACACAGACT
Source organism: Octodon degus (assembly GCF_000260255.1). NCBI lineage: Eukaryota > Metazoa > Chordata > Mammalia > Rodentia > Octodontidae > Octodon > Octodon degus. The sequence goes on from NW_004524840.1 coordinate 1,613,936, forward strand.
ACCAAGCTATCTCCCCAGCCCAAGCCTGAGATTTTCTGACACTCAATCAAATGCCTGGTGTCTAACAGCACTAAAAAATGGAAATATTGGAAGAGACTTGCTCCCTGACTTTCTTATTTGAAAATGGCCACTTTTACCAAAGTCTAAACATATACAGCCTTCTTGGAAGGGAAATAGGAGAAGCAAAGATGGGAGATTTGGAGTCCGATGGACAGAAGCTGCAAAAAGCTTCTCATGAAATGCACCTTTTTGCTCGCTTTTTATCTACACTTCTTCGTGGAATGTACTATGCACCTTTGAAAGCATTACTGAATACTTTAAAAACTGATTCAGGGGACTGGTAAAATAGCTCCACGAATAAGGGGCTTAGGCAAGTGTAGGGATCGGGTTTAAATCCTGCCCCAGCCCCACACGTGGGCGTGCTGAACTGGCCACCAAGTCCGCACACCAGTAATCCCAACCTCCCAGCGCTGGGGAGGCTGAAAAGAGGAGGATCACCATGAGTTCAAGCTGCATAGTGGGACCCAGTACCAAATCCATTAAAAAAAAGATTCAATTTTCTAACTCTGGTATTGTATAATTTACCCTGCTTAGCTATATGTACACTCAGGATTGTGTGATTATTATTAGAATAATAGGAATCTTAGTGTAGATATCTGTATATCTTTAGCACTTCTCATTTTAATAAAATGTTCATATTAACTATTTTGATAGCTCTGTAATTACTTCAAATATATAATTTGCTTATGACCATTTACTCAGCCCCTGATCATAATATTGATAGTTTGGCTATTTTCATTTTGTGGGTTGACGTCAACATAATAACACTTATAAATATAGTCCCTCCTACTTTGGGGTTATCTTAAGATGAATTCCCAGGAAATACATTATAAATTTAAATGTTATAAACATATGAGCTTAACTTGATAAATACTAATATATTTCTTTCTGAGCACAGTCAACGTTTCTAAGATTGTTTCAACTAAGGTTCAAAGGTAAGCACTATAACTCCAATTTCAAATGAGGAACTGTATGATTTTGCCTCAAGATCTATAGAAATATCAAAAGGCCTACACATCTACACATCACGTGCAAGCAAGCACACACATACACCAAGTTAAAAAAGAAACCCTCAAATCTGATAAATGTTATGACTGTATGAAAATCTTGCTAGAAACTTATAAGTAGTAGCATATTAGCACTTCTTTACATATTATTGACTATTATTCATATTGACTGAAAAAGCAAACCTGAATCATTCCAACTTAACTTATCAGTCAACATGAATGTTGGGAAAATTACAAAAGTGATTGCCTGAAATTAGGCAATATCTGAATTCATGAGCTGTTTTTCACACTTTTTGACAGTGTCTTAGAAGATAGCAGAAGGCTTATGTTAAAACACTTAGGGTAATAAAAGAACTTGAATGCAAAAGAGCATTTTACCATAAGAAAAAAGTAGACAGAGAGTAAGGAAGTTAAAATTAGTATGTCTCACCTCATCATTTTATAGTTGTAGATAAAGTGCCAATCATTAGAAAGTCATAACCAGCATCCCTATAACAAATAGACACATTCAAAAGAGAAAACTATACAAAATATTTTTAAATTAATTTTATTGAGAAAGAAATAGCAATGAGACAGTTTCAAAACAGATTAGTAGGACAGTTAAAATAATTAATACATTGCATATTGTTGTCTTCATGGTAGCTATTCAGAGTACAAGATGCAGACACAATAACTTGTCTAAACACTATTAGTGCAAATCTTTCGTTTCATTGAAAGAAAACATTCTCTCAGGCTTTCACAGAGAACAAATTGGTCAAGCAATGACAGTGACTCATCCAGATGGCTGACACTGACAAAAGATCTATACAAAAAATCTTATGCTTAATTTTGTGTGGAGATTTGTTTTATGTTTTAGCCTAATAGAACAGGGACAGACACATAGAAATATTATCGGATGAAAATGTATGATCTACCCATGGCAGGTCAGTAGGGAAACTCAGTAAGGTCCACTTGTTTAGATTTTCTATTCACTAGTTTAACATTTCTTTCTACTAAGATTGAGCCAGGAATGTGAAGATCTTAAATTCTTAATTATGTTGAAAGCTGTGAGGAGGGCTGGCGGTATAGCTCAGCAGACTAAGTGCTTGCTTATGTAAGCGCAGGGGCCAGGATTTGATTCCTGGCACTGCATGCCACACTGGCCCTATCCCTGGGTGCACTGAGCCAGAGATGGTGTTCTGGTATGGTGGCACACACCTACAATCCCAGTACTAGGGAGGCAAAACTTAGGAGGATCACTATGAGTCTAAGCTGCATAGTGAGACTCTGCACAAAAAAATAAATAAATAAAATTAAATTAAAATAAAGCTGCGGGAAATTTGATTACAATTTTAAGGATTTTACAGCTGGATATGAGGACAAGTGGTTCTGATATTTATCGTCTGTCTTGGGAAAGAGCAATTCTATCTCCACATCCTGCTCAGGGAGCATGAGAGGAGACAGACAGCAAGGCAGGAGGAGTCAGAGGGAAGCCATGCTTTGCAGCTTCTCCTGAGCTTCTCATTCTGGGGTACTACATTTTTAGCCCCAAAACTTTCCAAGAAATTTTCTTTATAAATCTCAGAAAAGAGGAGGACTTTTAAATGATGAATTAACAGCATGTGTTGTAGGTTGTCCAACATTGCTAAGATGGTTTGGAGCTTTCATAATATATGAACCTGTCCACACGGATAAAGAAGAGAGAATTCTAAATCAGCTTGTTCGAAGTTAACCTTTATTTTAAGCACCAGTTTGCCTTTCTGATTTATGAATGTAAAACTAGACTGTGGAATCTTTGAAACAGGTAATTGTCATAATTACTCATTATTCTTTTTGGACCTATCTCTACTTACTTAAAAGACCGCTCTTTCCTCTGTCCAACATTCACTGCAAGTCAAGCATTGATAGGTGCTCTTTTACACATTCTTTACTCTTATCCATTCATCTACCTTTGCATTCTTATTGTGCTATCTTTATTGCTATAGTTCTTTGTTCCTGACAACTGGTTGAGCAAGCTCTCTTGAATTCTAAAGTACTTTACATCCCTCATATACTTACCAGCTTGGAAATATAATTGACATACTATACAACTTACTATTTAAATTACACAATGGAGTGTAGTATACTATATATTTACAGATACGTACAACTATCACTGTGCTCAGTTTAGGGGCATATTCATCATAACAAGAGGCTCTGTAGCCTTTAACTACCATCCTTTTCATTCCACATGCCTTTCATCCCTAAACAGCCCCACCACTCTTCTTTCTATCTGTGTAAACTCTGCTCTTTAACACGAATGTAATTATGTAGTGATCAGTCCTTTATGGCTTGCTTCCTTCACTTAGCATATATTGCAGGCTCCTTCATGAGATAGAAAGCTCCAGTACATCATTACCTTCTATGGAGCAGTAATATTCCATTGACAGATAGACAGCGTTTTGTTCATGTGTTCATCAGTTAATGATGAAATATTTGGGCTGTTTTTAAATAACGACTACTAAGTATAATACTGTAATAAACATACAAATTTTAATGTACATATCTTTTTATTTCCCCCGAGTTGCGTAGGAGAACTGCTTAGTCATATGTAGCACTGTTTGATTGTTTGAGGAATAGCTGGAATGTTTCCCTTCCCTATTTTCAAACACAGAAATTCGAATTCTTCACATTGTTGATAGCACTTATTGTCTCTTTTATTTCAGCCTTCTTGATTTGTGCAAACTGATGCCTTGCCATTTTGATTTATATTTTACTTCTGATAATGATGTAAAGTACCATTTCACATGTCTATTGGATATTTGTGTATCTCACATGAAGAATTGCTTATTAAGATTCTTTGTCCATTTTAATTAATATTTGTCTTTTTATTGACTATGAGAAATTTATACATCCTCGATATAAATCATTAATAAGATGCAGGATTTTCAAATAGTTTCTCCTATCTTTGCTTGAATTTTTACTTTGTTGATGGGATTCACTGAAGAACAAATTTTAATTTTATGAAGTCTAGGTTTTCAATATTTTCTTTTGTTTTATGCTTTTCATATTCTATCTAGGAATCCTTTGCTAAATCCAATGCATGAATATTTTCCCATAATTTTTGACTTACTCATTTTTGTATACTAAATGCAATTTCTTGCTCAATTAAATAACTTAATACTTATTTTCTGAATAAATTAGTTACTATTACAACCAAAAGGATGAATGTAGAAATTATGTTTTTTTCCAACTTTGGCAGATTGTCAGGGTGCATCGTTTAAGCTAGGGGCTGTGTTTAATCA
>NW_004524840.1:1639738-1640934 GCF_000260255.1 Octodon degus
TTTTTTGGAGGAGGCTGCTTATCCTGCCCTGGGGGTGTGGCTTGTACAGCATGTGGTACCGGGGATCGAACTGCGTTCCTGGACTTGCCTAAGCATGTGTTTTAGACATTTGCACTATCTCGCTGACCACCGTGAAATATTTTAATAGAAATAGTTAATGGAGTGTTCTGTGGAACAATAGTTCAGGATATAAACATAATGATACAGATTCATATGTTGTCTTGGTGATGACTACATTTTTGTAAAAGTACCTTAGTACACACATGCTTATATGCAGTTATGTATTTTCACATTGCTTTTCTTGCCACTCATTTCTATAGTAGGGAGATAGGGGAAAGAAACCCCCAACCTGTTAGATGTCTGATACAAGTTCATGTTCTTTAAGCTCAAAGAATAAGTTTTAAAACAATGAAGGATAAGAAAAGAATATACTTACTGGGAGAAAGATGGCTTCTGTTCCAGAGAGAGACAGAAGGCTTCTGAGTGGGTTGCCAAGGATCCTGTCTTTTCTAGGGATTTTATAGAGCAAATCCATGATGTGCGCCCAGGCCAAAGTGGGAAAAATGGGATACTTCAAGGTGGGTTAGAGGTGGGACAAAACTATGATCAACCAATAAAATTTTGAGTATAATTGCTCAGGTAAAATTGCTTAAATTGAGATCCAATGGGGAAGTGAGCCATGTAGCAAGGGACATGAATATAGACCAGGAGTTTTTCCTGTAGAGGTTTCCTGGCTTCCTTAAAGTGATAGAGACCTATTTAGAATATAAGTCCTTGATGTACATCCCTAGGGAAGTATGTAGGTACAATTATTTCTTTCATCTTTTGTCTCAAGGGCTGATCCACAGCTAGAGGTTTCTATCTTTCCTACAGTTGCAAGATATCTCATCTTTTGACCAGGCTTCCTTAAGGGGCTAACCATACCTGACTGCATATAATAATTTATTTGACTTAGCTGCCTATAACAGTAGTCCAAGAGTTTGTACTCAGTATCACACAGCTAAATGATTACAAATGCCAGGCAAGTTTTGTATGTTTATGTATTCTGCTCCACCAAACAGCATAACAAAGAGATGATAAATTAATTTAGCTATCCTAAGTTAGAGAATTTTAAAAATGCATTTGTTATTTAAAAGATTATCCTCTGAATACTTGAATATTTTGCCTTTTATATATAGGACAAGTGCTGCACAAAT
>NW_004524840.1:1641478-1646333 GCF_000260255.1 Octodon degus
CCAGGCCCTGCTAGTGTGGAGGAGAGCTTCTGCATTCCTTTGTGTCCCCTGGGCCAGGGGCACAGCAGAGGGGTACCACAGGTTCACTGTTGTGCCAGAGGGGCACAACAGGTTTACTTCCAACGGCTGCAGCAAGAAGGAGCTGAACACAACAGCTAGACCCAAGCCAGGCATAACTGGATAAACTCAAACTTAATAGATCTGCACCTGAATTTCAGTAGGTGCTAAGGTTATAACTGCACCAAAGCTCTACACCAAAAATCAAGGTTAGTGCTGTAAGAAATGACAAAGAGAAGAAGCAAAATGCAATCTCAGGCCTCAAGCCCACCTAGAACAAGTGCAGAGGACTTTAGTTCAGCTGAAATCTATGCATTAAAAGTGTCGGAAGTAAAGAAAGAACAGCAGAAAGGTACAGAGGAAGTCAGAAGGGAATTAATGTCTGAAATTAAAAAAAGAAATCTCTGAATTCATAGCATCTGAAGTAAAGAATCACATACAGAAATATATGGAGGAAGCCCAATGCTTACCCAGAGCAAGTGCAGATGACACTAGCTCAGCTGAAATGTATGAATTAATAGCTCTGGAAGTAACAAAACAACAGCAGAAAGGTATAGAAGAACTCAGAGCAGAATTAATTTCTAATATAAAAAAATCTCTGAATTAATAGCATCTGAAGTAAAAAATCAAATTCAGAAACGTGGAGAAAACTCAATCTGAAAAAAATCTGCAGTAAAAGAATTAATAACTGCTTCTAAAGAAGACATTGATAAAAAACTTATAGGAGATTAGAAAAATGATGGATTCCTTGAATGAGCAATACAGGAAAAAAATTGATTGCATGAAGCAGAGTCAAAGAGATATAGAGGAAATTAAAATCTCAATCACAAACCTGCAAAATCATTTGAGTGAAAGTAAACACAGAGTTCCAGATCTTGAAGATACTGGTCTAGCTAGTGAAAAGGTAAGAAAATATCTCTTACAAACAACTAGAATTCAGGAAAAAATAATTCATTAACTGCAAGATGATGCAAAGATGAACAATATGAGACAAATAGATATCGATGAGAAAGAAGGAGTCAATACAAATGATATAAAAGGAATATAGAGAGAAGTAATAGTAGAAAACTTCCCAAACATGAACAAACATTCTGACATTCAGGTAGCCAAAGCAAACAGAATGCCAAATAACTTTAACCCAATTAAAAACACACTGAGACATATAATAGTCAAGATCCCGGAAATCCAGTAGAAGAATAATATACTGAAAGCCACTAGAGAAAAGAAGCAGATCACATTCAAAGGAAAACCCATCAGAATTACGGCTGACTTCTCTTCACAAACCATGAAGGCAAGAAGAGAATGGAGCAGAGTACTTCAAGTCCTGTATGAAAACAAATTCCAGCCCAGACTACTATACCCTGCAAAACTCTGTTTCAAGTTTGAGGAAGAAGTGAAATACTTCCATGACAAAGAACAACTAAAGAATTTCATGATGACAAAGCTAACCCTACACAGGCTCCTGAAAGATGTTCTAGAGAGGGACCAAAATGATCAGAACTCCACGAAGGAGAACAGAAGGAACCCACTAAATAGGGCAAACAATTAAACACAGGACAAAAAGGAGTAAACAACAACAGGTAAGTAACATTGATTGATATCGTAAGTCAACACATTTTCATTATAACTATCAATGTAAATGGGCTCAATTCACCAGTCAAGAGAAATAGAATGGCACAATGGATTAGGAAACAAAATCCAACAATATTCTATATACAAGAAACACATTTAACTCATAAAGACATTCATAGGCTGAAAATCAAAGGATGAAAAACAATACTACACACCCCAGAACCTCAGAAAAAAGTAGGGGTAGCAATCCTGTTCTCAGACAGTCTCAACTACAAACCAAGAATGATCAAACAAAATAAAGAAGTCCACTATATATTGGTTAAGGGAAAAATTCAAGAGGAAGAGGTAACACTCATAAATATGTATACAAAAAACACGAGATGACCTAACTATATAAGACAATTCTTAATGGACATCAAAATTCTAATATCTAATACCAAAATCTTAATAGGAAATCTTAACACACCCTTATCCCAAAAAGATAGGTCAACCGGACAAAAAACTTAGCAAAGAAGTAGCAAAACTGAATGAGAGCTTGGAACAAATGGACTTGGTGGAGATATACAGAGTGTTCCTCCCACACACAGCTGAATACACATTTTTCTGAGCTGCATATGGGTCATTTTTTAAAATAGACCACATACTAGTCCATAGGTCACGCTTAAGTATATACAGGAAAACAGAAATAATCCCATGCATATTATCTGACCACAGTGCAATGAAACTGGAAATAAACGACAAAAGAAACCAGAAAAACTTCCTAAATAAAATGGAAATTAAACAACACCCTACTCAGCAATAAATGGGTCACAGATGAAATTAAACAAGAAATTCAACAATATCTACAATTCAATGAAAATCCAACCTCAACTTATCGGAATTTACAGTATGTGATGAAAGCAGTTCTCAGATGGAAATTTATAGCTGTGAACTCATATAGCAGGACAACAGATTGGGAACAATAAGCACCCTAATGCAGCAACTCTGACATCTAGAAAAGGAAGAGCAACCCAAAGCCATATCCTAAAGATGGGAAGAAATCATAAAGATTAGAGCAGAAATTAATGCAATTGAGATGAAGAAAACAGTTCAAAGAATTAATGAATCAAAAAGCTGGTTCTTTGAAAAACTAAATAAAATTGATAAGCCCCTAGCTAACCTCATCAAAAAGGGAAAGAAAAAATTCAAATACAAGCAATAAGGAATGAAAAGGGTGTAATCACCAGAGACCCAGTGGAAATTCAGATTATCAATAGCTACTTTGATAATCTTCACGCTCTCAGAATAGAAGACAGACTAAATGGACAGATTCCTAGAAAGGTACAAATTACCAAAACTGAGTCAAGAAGATATAACAACTCTCAGTAACCCAATAACAGGCAGTGAAATACAAAATGTAATAAAAGGCCTGGCGACAAAGAAAAGTCCAGGTCCTGTTGGATTCATAGTTGAAATCTACAAGGAATTTACAGAAGATGTAGTCCCTATACTCCTCAAACTCTTCAATGAAATTGAAAAGGAAGCAGTCCTCCCAAAATCATTCATGGAGGCAAGTAGTATACTGATACCAAACCAGGGAAAGACACTTCTAAAAGAACTACAGGCCAACCTCCCTTATGAATATAGATGCAAAAATCCTCAATAAAATCCTAGGAAGTAGAATACAGCAAATCATCAAGAAGATCATACACCACGACCAGGTAGGATTTATCCCAGGTATGCAAGGATGGTTCAATATTTGAAAATCTATAAATGTAATATACTATATCAAAAGAGTGAAGTCTAAAAACGACATGATCATCTCAATTGATGCAGAAAAGGGTTATGACAAAGTCTAACACTCATTGATGTTCAAAGTCCTACGGAATATTGAAAGAGAAGGCCTCAATTTCAATTTGATAAAAGCCATCTAGGACAATACAACAGCTAATATAATTCTACATGGGGAAAAACTGAAGTCTTTTACTCTCAGATCTAGTACAAGACAAGGATGTCCTCTATCACCCCTCTGAATCAATATAGTTTTGGAATCATTAGCTAGAGCCATTAGAGAAGAGAGAGAAATAAAAGGAATAAGAATAGGTAAAGAAGAAGTTAAGTTATCATTATTTGAAGACGACATGATACTTTACTTGGAAGACTCAAAAAAAATCTACCAAAAAGCTACTAGAATTGATACACAAATTCAGTAGAACAGGATACAAAGACAATATGCAAAAGTCAATAGCATTCCTCTACACAGATAACAAACACACTGAGAGAGAACTTAGAGAAACAATACATTTTACAATAGCACCACAGAAAATGAAATATCTTGGAATTCATCTAACTGAAGAAATCAAAGATCTTTTCAAGAAAAATGACAGTACTCTGAAAAATGAGATCATAAAATGTTTCAGAGATGGGGAAGATATTCCTTGGTCCTGGATAGGAAGAACCAACATTGTGAAGATGGCCATGCTCCCAAAATTGTTGTAGAGATTTAATACAATCTCTATCAAATTACCACCACCATACCACACAGACCTGGAGAAATCACTTCTAAAATTTATTTGGAACCAGAAAAGATGTAGAATATAAAAGGCAATCCTGGCCTAAAAACACAAGGCAGGAGGCATTACAATTCCTGACTTGAAATTATACTACAAAGGTACTGTGATAAAATCAGCATGGTATTGGCAAATAAATAGACCTGAGGATCAAAGGAATAGATTAGAAGGTGCAGAGGTCTCTACAAACACACTCAGACACCTGATCTTTGACAAAGGGACCAAACATGCTTACAGGAAGAAATGTAGCCTTTTTAACAAATGGTGCTGGAAAAACTGGCCCTCTACATGCCAAAAACTAAAAATTGACCCAGGTCTATCACCATGCACTAAACTAAAGTCAAAATGGATTAAAGATCTAAACATTAAAAAAGAAACACTAAATCTCCTGGAAGAGAAAGCAGGAGGAACTCTTAAAGACATAGGGGTAAGCAAAGAGTTCATGAACAAAAATCAAATCACACGGTATTACTTGAAAGAATTAATGACTGGGACCAAATCTTATTGAGAAGTTTTTGCATGTCAAAAGAAATTACCAACAAAGTGAAAAGACAACCCACAAATTCTGAAAAAAAATCTTAATAAGCACTCAGATAAAGGTCTGCTCTCAAGAATTTATAAAAAAATGAAAGAGGGACCCTAAATTTAAAGACCCAATCCAGAAATGGGCATCTGAG
>NW_004524840.1:1646772-1672198 GCF_000260255.1 Octodon degus
GGAAACAACCAAGATGTCCATCACACGAGGAATGGTTGAAAAATTTGTGGTATTTTTATACAATGGAGTATTACTCATCTATAAAGCATGATAAACTTGAAGCATTTATATTGAAGTGGATGCCACTTGAAGATACACTCTTAAGTGAAATAAACCAGACACACCTGTGTAAATATCATATAGTCTCCCTAGTATAAAAACTCAAAAGAAGAAATACAAATAGAAAGGTATAACACAATTAAAAGGAAAGCGAGAACTTGAGGATTGGACAACAAGGAGAGGGCAAGGAGAAAAGCTGGGAAACATGACAAGGGCAAAGCCATACATTTATATGCACAGGATGGGTTAGGCAATGATCCTGAGAAACATCTGCAGGTTGTTGATACTAGCAGTTAATTGGTAGGATTCTCACCCTAACTAACTATACATGCTGATACCTGTGAACCAAGCAACAGCACTGAAGATAGCAATGTGTAATAGAAGGGTCACACTTGGAATGCCTGTCATTCTGGTCTTCTAAATATGTGCTTCTTGTCATAACATACCAATTATTACCATACCGTCTCTCAAGTACATGTTTTTTTGAAGGGTGATAAATGAAAAAAAAGACACAAGGAAAAAAATGTCAAAGAGCTGTCTTGCTACAATGCTGTATACAGTTAGATTTCTAAATTTCTGTGTAAAAATATGAAATTGTTTATTCATGTTCTTTAAATATCTTTCATTTTTAAAATTTTTTTCAACATATTTTGCAGGGACTTAAGATTTAACATATCAATGCTTGATGGAAAATCCTTGTTCCATGTTATGCCTAAGATGTTTGATATTCAGACAGATAGTGAAGTTAAACCCGACTACTTATGTTGTAGGTTAATGGTAAGCTCCTCTTTTGGAGGGTTAACAACCTATGTTTGCAGACCAAAAATTAGAGAAGTAGAAGGGCTTCAAGGACAGCCAACATTTTGACCGTAGCCTTTCAAGGTCAGTGAATACTCAAGACATAGGTGAACCTATACTGTTACATCATGTAACTCAGTTGTGTCCCAAATTTTCTGATCAAGGAGATTATGGGGCCACAGAGCAACATGCTCAATGTTGTAGAGTGTGCCTAAGAAGAGTCACATGGACAGAAAATATTCTTTCAGGCTTTCACAGAGAGCAAATTGGTCAAGCAATGGCTGTGACTCATCCACATGGCTGACACTGACAAAGAATCTGCAAACTGCGGTACAGGGTGAGAAGATAAATCCTGAGGGTACTTGACTGACCTTATCAGATACAAAAGTTACATTTCCTGTTATATAGGTCTTGCTTTATCTTGGTCTTAACCATCCAGCAGAAAAGTCTAAAAATGAGTTATATAAAGTATAGCCATATTAATATGCTAAGCTGTGAAAGGCTCAAGTCAACAACTTTTGTGGATATCCCACTACCTTTGTGGACTGCTGGACTGTGTTGGATTGTTTTGCTGAATTTACACACCTATAGTATTTAGATGTCAATGGACTACCCATATCTGACAGGACTAAACAAAAAAAGGGGATACAAAGGAAGGACCATTTTGTATCTGTATATACAGAATACTTAGGATAGATATACAGCTACATTCGCTTAATTCAATGAGAAGACAGATTTGTACTAATAATGTTTGGACAGGATGTCCTGTCTGCATCTTGTTGTATGAATAATCACTAAGAAGATAATAATGTGCAATGTATTAATTATTGAAACTGCCCTATTAATCAGTTTTAAAACTCTCTCATTGATATTTGTTTCTCAATAAAAGAAAAGAAAAAAATGAATTTACTTATGATGCAGTGTGTGGAATAATTTCTGATTTTTTAAAAGACACAAGATTCTATTTTCAAAAAGTATTTTTCTATGAAATATTGAACCAATCTTAATATTTATTTCTAATAACTTCATGGAAATGATAGGTGTACTTTTTAGGCACATGGTGGTCTACACAAATTTCTAAATAAGATACTACTTATTTTTCAACAATAATTTCCTCACACCAGCTACATGACTGAATTTTCTAATAACAATGTTTGTTTAGTGGGTACAAAAGAAAACAATGACAACTTAGCCATTGCCAAGATCATGCAATAAACACAGATGGATCTCTTCTATATTTAGCTAAAAAAAATTTCTGTGGATGTTGTTATATTTGTGCTGACATTTTTATCTTATTAGCACTTTCAAAGTAACTTTGTAGGTGTATATATTTAAAATTTAGGGGCCGGCCAGATAGCTCAGTGGACTAAAGAGCCTGCTTTGGCAGAGCTCAGGAGCCAGGGTTCTATCCCCAGCATGCTATGCTGGCCCCATCCCTGGGGTGCGCTTAGATGGCGATTAAGACTGGGTATGGTGGCACATCTCTGTAATCCCAGCATTTGACAGGTTGAAAACAGGAGAATTATTACAATTCTGAGCTACATAGTGAGACCCTGTGCACACTGCACACCCTGTCCTAAATTTATTTAAAAAGGTGTTACATTTAAAATTTAGATGTAGATTAAGCTAGTGTAGAATAAAATGCAGTGTACATTGAGAGGAAAAATGATCTTTGTTTCCCAAGCATTTCTTTAAGTTGCATTTTCTGTGTATGTGGATTCTAAATGCAATGTAATATAAATGTATAATATATGAGTACTACGTACAAAAATGTACTTACACTGTGGATAAAATTGAAAAATAATTGGAAAGCAATTGTTATACAAATTGGGTATCTCCCTTATGTCAATAACCCACTCAGTCAATTGTATACAATTATTAGTTGAACTATATTAAGTGAAATACTACTTACTGAGTGACAGCTAAGCACTGGGTACTGTCAGCCCTCCACTGTTTTATATATAATTGTAATCAGTACCAATAACAATGTGAGATTACAGTTAATATTGTTGCAGTCAGAAAATAAAACACAGAAACATAACTCGTTAGAATATGGATGTTGTCACAAAGGTTCTGATATCAAAATTCTCCAATTTTTTTCCCAGCTTCAAATGATGTTATTTCAAATAACTTGCTTTTGACCTTCAGAAATTTTGCATTAAAACAAAAACCACTGGGGAGATGGCTCAGTGGAATAAGTGCTTGCCTGGCAAGTGCTAGGGCCTGAGTTCAATCCTCAGTTCCGCCAAAACAAAAAATAGAAACCAACAACAAAAAACCCAAAAACCTTTTTTTAATGGCTTTTTAGGATTATATTATGATTTATATCTAGGTGTTTCCCTAAAAAAGCCTGTGCTCCTTGGTGAGTTTGGGACAAATGTCTGTTTGTGAGAGCTTGATACCAGTGAGTAGTTTAGCACACAGTACACTGGTGAGTTTACAGTTAATCATGATGCTGGGAGCTGAATCCTGTTCTGAGGATGTAGCTCACAGGAGCTGCAGCTTGGAGGTCTGTCTCCCTCCGAATGTCTCTTTTCTCTTTCTGCCACTCTGGGTTGCTAGGTCATGACCTACTCTTCCTCTACCCTTGCCACTCTGCCACACATTCCTGCTTTGGAGTCAGCTGAACAAAATAGATCTCCCCTCCTTTAAGTTTTGGATGTCAGGTTTTCTGTCTCCAGATCAAAGCACTAAGACAGACTATAACGTGCTAATAATTACTTGGAATGATCAAGTAAGAAAAGATGAAGTACGACATGAATTTTTCCAAACTTGTTTTGTCCTAAAAATATTTTCAAATTGTATTTCTTCAGATTAACTCTAACTGGGTCATACTTTGAGAAATACTTAATCAAATTAAATAAACAACCGTAAGATGTGTGGCCTAATAAAATAACTTTGCAGGCTATAATGATATGTGCTGAAGTTTCCTTGAAACCACATTAAACTCTAATCTTTTTATAAATAAAAATTTAAAAGTAGAAGTGTTTGGTATGTTTCAAGCTTCATATTCAAGGTAAATGAAATAGTCTTTTCTAAGGAGTTCCTTTTGTGAATCAAGTGGTAATAAAAGCACCAGGCTTATTTGCCCTTCATTTTTTTACATTTAATTTTATGTTATTTTGAAGAGTAAAAGCAAAGGTAAAAACAAATAGCAGAAACAGAGTAACATACCATAATACATATGTTACAGGTTTTCAAAACAAGAGTAGCTAATTAATAATGGTTGTTCTATTATTTATTTTTATCATCAAATCTGTTGCTCAGATTAATAGATATAGTTATGGAAGACTGAACAAATAATTGAATATTACTGCTTGATTTTAATTTTTCTTATCTTTCATTTTTTTAAAAAAGAATTATTATAATGAGAGTATAATAATAATGGATAAGACATTAGAAATGGTACACATTTGGAAGACCAAAATGAGAGATATTCATGTGTGGTTCTTTTTTTGTGTGTGTTATACATTCCTGTCTTTGATGTCATTGTTTAGATCACAGACATCAACATATAGTTAATCAATTTGTCATAGACAAATGTTGGAAACAACCAAAATGCCAGTCATCTGAGGAATGGATTAAAAGATGTGGTATTTTTATACAATGGAGTATTATTCAGCTATAAAGAAAGACAAACTCAAAGCCTTTATAGGTAAGTGGATGCAACTATCGACTATACTCATAAGTGAAATAAATCAGACTCACATATGTAAATGTCTTATTATTCCCCTAGTGTGAGAACCTGAAAGAACAAATGAAACCTGACAGGTATAATAGATATAGGGAAATGGAAAGAAACTGAATTTAAGGATTAAAAAATGAAGATGAGAGAAATGAGAAAAGATAGGGAAAATGGAAGGGGTAAAAACATGCAAGTGTGTATAGAGGATGGCTGAGATAATCACACTTATAATTTCTATCAGTATTGGAAAATAGCACTTAATGTGTAGAATTTTCAACTTGACTAACTTTATTTGCCCTTTTAAAAAAACGATGATATAAGTTAGTCATTACTATTTATATTTTGAAATAACATGCAGTAAATATCACCAGATACTATTTTAAGTAATGTTTTAGTAGCTCCACATTGAGGTTACTCCACAAGTACAGAAATATACAAGGCATTATTATTTATTTTGTACGTTTTCCACTCACAGATTCTGGGCATAGGAAAGTCTCTCAGATCCCTTCATTCTGGTGGATGGATTCCCTAGTGTGCGGAGCATAGTCCTTGTTTTGGCTATCTCTTCACTTCAAACAGCATGCCTTCATTTCCTCTACCAATGATGTAAAAGACACACAAAACCCCCTATCATGATGTTTGTACTTTTATAGTTGATGATATTCCCCTTTTTCCAGTATAACAGTGCTTAAAATTGGTCAAGCAGTGGCTGTGACACATCCACATGGCTGACACTGACAAAGGATGTATAAATTGTGGTACAATGTTCCAGGGTAAATCCTGAGGGCATTTGACTGATCTTGTCAGATACAAAAGTTACATTTCTTATTATATAGGTCTTTCTTTATCTTGGTCTTTTCCATCCAGCAGAAAAGCATAAAAACAAAATATAAAAAGTAAAGCAATATTAATATGCTGAGCTGTAAAAAGCTCAAGTCCACAAATTCTTTTTTCCCATAATTTTATTGATAAGCAAATATTAATGAGACAGTTTCAAACCAAATTGGTAGGACAGGTTCAATAATTAACACATTACATACATTCTTCCTAGTGGTTATTTGCTGTACAAGATGTGGACATGACATCCTATTTACAAACTCTACTAGAACAAATCCCTCTATTCATTAAGAGAATGTAACTATATATTTATCCTAACCATTTTGAATACACAGATACAAAATGGAAATTCACCTGTATCCTCTTTTTTGTTTAGTTCCATTATTTGAATATTATAGGTGTGTTAACTCAGCAAAATATTCTAAAAGAGTCCGGTAGTCTTTTAGAATAAATAGTATAATAGTATTGGGTCTTAATAGCATAATAGTATTGGGTCTTCCACTTGACTGGCAATGTCAGAAATGGTTGACCTGAGTCCCCTACAGCTCAACATAACAGCATGGCTTTACTTCTTTTACTTCGTTTTTATACTTTTCTGCTGGATAGTTAAGACAAAGATAAAGCAAGACCTATGCAACAAGAGTTGTACCTTTTGAATCTGATAAGGTCAGTCAAATCCACTCAGGATTTATCCTGTGATCCTGTACCTCAGATTGTAGAACCTTTGTCAGTGTCAGCCATGTGGATGAGTCACGGCCATTGCTTGGCCAATGTGCTCTCTGTGAAAGCCTGAGAGAATGTTTTCTCTCCATGTGACTCTCCTTAGGCACACTCTACATCATCGATCACTTTCCTCCTTGGCCCCAAGTCAACAACTTCTGACATTGCCTGTCTTACAGCAACACACTACTATTATGGACTACTGGATTATATTGGATTATTTTGCTGAATTCACATACCTACAATATTTAAATGACAATGGAATACCCATCTCTGAGAAAACTAAACAAAGAAAAGTGGATATAAATGAAGGACCAGTTTGTATCTTTATATACAAAATAGTTAGAATAGATGCACAGCTACTTTCTCTTAATTCAATGAAAAGAAAGATTTTTACTAATAGTGTTTTCAGGGTATCATGTCTGTATCTTGTACTATGAATTACCACTAAGAAGACAAGAATATGCAATGTGTTAATTATTTAAATCATCCTATTAATTGGTTTGGAAGCTGTCTCATTGCTATTTGTTTTTCAATAAAATTAATAAGAAAAGCATTAAGGTGCTCATTGGAAGTGGATATCCTGAGAAGGATTTCTAATTTCCACTATGGTCAAGCCAATATTGGCTCTCTGAACAGGCTGACAGGGTATTTAGTCTCTGTCACTTCTACCCTCGATGTTGTTCATTGTGACCATTCCTCTTCCTGAGGGTTCCAGAAATCTTCGAATGAGTCTTCTATCCTATGTAGTTTTATCTGCAGCCCTGTTTTATATAAGGTTTTAAGCTTTCTGCACTTGCAAGTTTAATGGAAGAGCCAGTTTTTAGACTGTTTTCAGTTAAAGGTTTCTTCCTGGAGAAATGACATCAATGTGACAGGAGTTGAAGAAGCCAATGGTCACCTAATGAACTACTCATCTCCACAGAGTAAGAATATTTTCCTGTATACAGAGATATCGAATCTTTGCTACTCCTTTCTTGAAGGGACTCTTCTTCTCAGAGACCCACATTCTCTGAGCCTCAGCAGGCAGACCTGTCTGGGTATGTTTGCTTCTGTAGCTGGTATGGAGGTTAGGACATGACACTAAAGTCCTAGGTGAAGTCGTGCCTGCACTAATGAATAACTTTTACTCTCTACTACTTCAACTAAATTAAAACACATTTCAAAACATTATCACATTTAAGCTTAATAACATAATTTTAACAGATACTTAATTTTCATTTTTAAGGAAACCAGGTAAGTGACAAAAGGGTGAAATCATTTTTACAGAGTTAACCCAAGTAAAGTTTGAAACCAGAATGATCTAATTCTTAGGTAAAATTATCCTTGGGGTAGTGTGAAGCAATTTATCACTCTGTTTTGACACTTAGGATGACATTCCAGCCATGTGAGGTACCATTATCATCATTCCACGAGAACAGAATTTTAATATTTATTGGCCAAAGTTACAGGATTGCCTCTATGTATAATAAAGCAAACAAACAAATAATCCCATGGAACTTTGGCTAAGTGCAGGATCCTTATAGGTGTGCTTAAGAACCTGACTGCCTTGTCAGGGCAGGGGAACAGGGAAAGCTGGACACCTCCAGTCTAATTGATTAATAATGCATTCTAAGAGTATCATCAGAGGCAGAGGAAGCTAAGGGCAAAGCTGAGGGACAAGGAATTACAGGAGGGCTTGGCATTTTGAGAAGAGATTTAAGTCTTACATGAGTCACTGAGTAAAACACAAGGAGGAGAGGCCAGTGACAGAGAAAGGGAGGTGAATCAGTTTGGTGTTGCAGAGGAAAGGATTAAAGGATAAAGGAAGGAAACCAGAAAGGAGAAACTGTAGGTTGTCTTAGGATAATATTTTGATAAGGCTTTGGGTTCATCTTCTGAAATTATAGAGATTATTTGCAATTACAAAAATGTCAAATTAATCAAAAGAATTAGTCCGCATTTGTCAGTGCCCTGTGCGCAATAAATTTACTTGGCAGATACTTTGGAGGCCCTTTCTGTACCAGGTGCCAGACCAAACTACATAGAAAACAAGAACAAAACACAAGATGTTACTTCCCACTAGTTAAAAAGAAACTTCAGACACATAGAAACAAACCCTCATTATATAATTCAAAAGCAACAAAGAATGTATTAATCAGAAATCCTAAATGAACAATATAAAGGTATACTCTGAGAGGTGTGCACTTAAAAATAACAAAATTCTCTGAAAACGCCATCTCAAAAACTATACAATTTGGAAAAATTAATCAAGGAAGACTAGAATACATAGGTAGAATTTGTTTTCTATCCCCAAATAAAAATTATATTTGAAGACAACAAATAGTATCACTTAGCTATTAAAGTATATATTGACTAGCATTTTAAAAATTGAAAAGATATACCGTGAAAACACTCAGTATAAGAAAGCTCAAGTGGCTATGTTAGTATCCAGCAAGTGAATTTAGAGATAATTTTTAAAGAAATAAAGTAATTTAATGATAGAATGAGCAACTCTTCAAGTTGATATAGTGGCTCTAAATATATACAAACCTGATGACAGAGAATTACAAAAAATGTAACCAGTAAACCTGAAAAACAAAAAGAATTGGAAGTAAAATCATCTTTATTCCACCCCCTCAATATTTGACAGGACAAATATATTAAACATCAATCACATATCAGCAGGTTTGTCCAGTCACATCAATCAACATCATCAGATAGAATACATAAATTTTCATTTATATAATAATATAGCCAACAATATATTTTTCTAAAGAGTAGAAATAAAAACTAGCTATAGCTATAATATGTCCCAAAGCAATGTAGTGCAGATCAATTGTCCTCCTTGCTCAGGCACCATGTGGATGGGTCATACAGCTTTACCTCTGCAAACTCAATTTTAATTTTTCCTCATAGAATTTTGAATTTGATGTTCTTACAAAGCACATGTGTTTTTTTTTATCATGATCTCCTTCCTGCCTGTCTCCTCCTTCATGACTCAATTTAGGTATTCGTCTACTTTCCCACATGCTCCAACCCACACTCCATACCTACTCTGAGCTTTGTAAGCATGTGCATTTTGTTCTTTAACTCTTTGTTGTCTCTACATCTGATTTCCTCCACTTGACAGGGATCTTTCTTTGGAACAGATCTTATGCTTTATGCTTCTTTGGAAGTATTACCCAACTAATCTCGACTAATCTCACAATATTATTGGTCAATGAATGTGATGAGTGAAGAGTGAATGCTACACCTCTTCATAGTTTTGTAGCTTCAACAGCACAGACATAATTTGAAGATGATTCGCATATGATGTGCATAGTCTACAAAGAAATATATGTTAAAAAACTATGAAAATATGAATGGCTATTTTAGATCAGTATTGTTCTGAATGCAACCATTTGAATGAAGAATTTTAAAATGCATGGAATAATGTTGTGAAGTGATGTTTCAAATTTACTTTTAAAATTGGTATCATATTTTGAATTGAAAGCTCACAGATATGGATCACAGTCACATTTATGTCATGGTTATGTTCCTATATGGATTGTATTCCATGTGGTGGTGCAACCTGTAATCCCAGCACTTGGAAGCCTGAAAAACAGGAGAATCACTACAAGTCCAATCTAGTTAGTGAGTTCCTGCAGACCCTGTACTAACTACATAAAATAAATAGATAAATAAAAACAAAGTCAGCAAATAAGGAGTTGTAAGAATTATGGTACTGGGAGAGGGGGGGATTACTGTGATGCCTGACCACATGACTTACTAACCTTTGGAATTAATTTGTAAATGTTTTGAGAATCTGTTCAAAGAGACAACCCTTGTATGCTATAAAGTATACTGGGAACTCTGAATGGAGCCTGGAAAAATGGAGTCCTAATGGAAATGTTTCCTGTTAAAATGAAGCTCAGGAGGTTCCAATTGAGAACTGTAAAGTGAGGTTTAACTAAGTGATACTTACACATGACTTCTACACCTTAATTTCTAACTCAATTTACAATAGGATCTTCCCCTTTTTGTTATGGACCAGTAGGTTTGTGATCACTTAAGGCCTTGTGAAACACAAAATCTCTCATCAAACCCTGACCCGGTCCTTGTATGAGTATTAGTGTTAGCAAAACACTGCTCTGGAGTGTGTAAGTGGTACCACCCAGCAGGACTGTGTTTTTCTTTAAATGATGTCAATTTTTCTTTACAGCAAAAGAACTGAATATGAGCACAGAAGTTTTTCCTCTGGAAAGTTATGAATTAGAAGGACTACATTGTACATTGAATATATCATTATCAATTATATTGTTTTTATTCCTCTGTTACAGATACAGAGGTATAGCAGTCTTTTGCCTTTATTTTCTTATTTCAGATGTAGGAATTCTAAGGGAGAATTTATTCTGGGTATGATAAAGGCAGTGCATAAAAATGGTTATCTTTTGTGAATTTAACCTAGCTAAGAATGTAGTCTTTATTGCTTCTTTACATTCTAGGTGAAAAAAAAAAAAGAGAATAAATTATATTGACAGAGCTTTCTAAAATGAGTAACATTTGATTTAATTAGTTTTTCTTGCTGCCTTGCTTGACATTAGCTACAATTAATGTGTTAAACTAGGTGTGACTGTTCAGAATTTCTTAATAAACAAAAATTTTGGAACGCTTTCTTTTCTTCTAGGATGGAAAGCTTTGTTAGTTATTTAACACTGATTATTTTTATCCTTATGTTAATTATCATCCTGTGTGACATTTTTCTGATTCACCTATTTCTTAAAATACAATACTTTAAAAAATAAAGAAGTCAAGGGCTGGTGAGATAGCTCAGTGGACTAAGCGCCTGCTTAGGCAAGCACCGGGACTGGGTTTCTATCCCTGTTACTGCATGCCATGCCAGCCCCACCCCCTGGGCATGCTGAGCCCGTGATAGACCCTCGGAGTGGTGGCGCAGCCTGTAATCCCAGCTGCTGGGGAGGCTGAAAACAGCCGGATCACCATGAGTCTGAACTGCATAGTGAGACCCTGTACAAATAAATAAATAAATAAATAAATTTAAAAATAAAGAATAAAGAATTCAATCAAATATTTATTGATTTTACTGTTAAAATGGATTGTTACAAATGAAGTATTTATTTCATTGACTGAGTGAAACAGCAAAGTGATTGATGGACAGTTCTGATGTGTTAGACAGCCTTTGTTCACTAATTTCTCCTTTACCTTTCTCACAACCTACTCCGAGGAAAGTGTGCTTCAGGCTGCTTCTATTTCTGGGTTGAAATTCTTCAACTTTGTCAGGTTGTTGACATTTTCACTATTCTTCACTTTATACCTCTTTGTTCCAGCCAGTAAAGTGAATTTACTTTAATACATTTGTTCCTTCTATGAAGACCTTCCTTTTTCAACAAGTCTGCAGTTCCATCAGTCCAAGTGCAAATGACTTTCTCACAAGGCAGTGTTCTGTTAGAGCAACCTGCAACCATCTTAGTTTAGAAGGCATGCAGGCTGATTTACAGTCCTCTTCCAGTACACTTGGTCTTGAGAACCAAAGGTCTGTGAAGCTCATTAGCCCACTGTCCCCAAATAATCCATGTGTGCAGCGTATCTCTGGCTTTGAAATGCTGTCCCCACACCCCATGTAGAAATGTAGTTGCAGTTGTCCCATTCCATCAGGTACAGAAGGTGAAAATATTTTTTTTTTATTATATAGTGCCTCATTATCTTCATTAAATTGTCATCAGTCTTTTGCTGTGTGCTTTTTCCACTCAAATTTTAGAGAGTAGATTCCATGTTATGGGATGTGAAAGAAACCCAAGCACAATCTCTAAGTGCAGATGAATTCTGCCTCACAGAATTCTATGGGTGAATAAATATAGTGAATAGATCTTGTCTTCATTTTAAGGACTGGCTTATAAATAAACAAATATAAATCCATTCTAATTAATAAGCAAGTATAAAAATTTTAATATTTACTATTAGACAATATACCTGCAAGGAGACATCTCATTATTTGGGATAATAGTATAATCTTTCTTCTTTGTTTAAATAAAGGTCAGTGGTTACTTGAAATCACTGAAAAAAGCCTGCTGGGAAAAGGTTCATTCGGCATGCTGGAACTGATGAATGAGGTAATAATTGCAGCAGCAACTGTCTTCAGCTGGACCCACCCATTGGAGTCCTGCTTTTATCCTAATTTAAATTTGTATTGGTAGCTGACCACACACCTTTCCATTTAAGTGTTGTCACATATTCCTATGTGGCCCCATTTAATTCAAAACAATTATTAATAATATTAAATACAACTACATAGCTACTAGAAGTACTCATCTTACTCTTTGGCTCATATCCACACATCCTGTGGTAGTTTTATAAGGGTCTTATTTTCTCACCTAATTTTTTAAGGCATACATGCCATTCAAAATATTGTAGGGAAGTACTGATCTATTTTCAAGCACAGCAAATGTTTGTAAGAGTGGATAAAATAGGAAACGTTTTATTTTGTGCATTTTAATAATCATAGATATTTTAATGAGATACTCTCTCCTTAAAACATAGAATATACTACAGAAGATTTAATTTCTTAGAAATTAAATTAAAAGAATTAGCATTAAATAAGAATTATGGTGTGAGGAATTTTCAAGGACATTACTGGGCATAACATTCTGATGTAGCTCACAACATGGACTGCATCAAATAGACTTTCAAGAAAATGGGTGTTTGAAATGTCTGCATGAACTTCTTTGATCTGAAGGGAACAAAGGATGCTTGCTGTCAGAAGGTAGAGCAGATAGAAGTCATCAAGTAAAGACAAATCCTTTTGTGGTTAATGTAAGTACTGAAGCAGCCCATTATTGGGGTCAATAGCAAGACTACAGACTACGACAGAGAATTTAAAGATAGAAAACCATAATTCATCATTTAAAATATTGGGCACAAGGTGATAACAGAGAATGTTAGAAAGGGGCTTTACAGAACATCTCTTGTTCTGGTTGTAGGCACTTTGGTAAAACAGTCAATGTGAGAGTCAGAGCCTATGTATTGTGCAAATATCACAAAATTGAATCAACTATGTTAGGCAGTTCACTGAAAAAAATGGCTTGGGATTTGAGATAGTGACTTAGGAATATTTAGATGACATATTAAATAATTAGGCAACCCAGATGCCACTGACTCTTCCAGGAGAAACAGATGCCTTTATAAAGGGGGATCAGTATTGATTATAGAAACAGTTACATCCATGTATGGAATAGTGTCTTTTGGAGCGTGATGTTTCTCTGCTTGGCCCATCTTTACCAGCCACGTGGCTCCCATCTTTTAACTGTGTCAGTAGACTCCAGGATACAGTTAAAACCCAAACTTAAATGGAAAATTTCTTAGCCCCAGGAAAATTCAGAGATTTCTCCTATCACATTTATCTAAGAAAGCACAGACAAGTGCACAGGAAGTTGGGGTATGACATCAAATAAAACGAGCTTAGGATTTTTAACTTTTGTACATGAATGGGAATTATTTAACGAAGAAGGCAAAGGTAACAATATATGGTACTCAGAGGGACATTCCATCAACATTTTCTTAGGCAAGAAAAAAAATGAAGCCTAGAACCTCAGTACAGTGACTCAGACAGACAAACAGAGGTACAGAGGAGGCCAGAGGGCACTACGGGCACTTGTGTGTCAGTGACTGATCTGCAGAGCTTACAAATATTATTTTTGCTACATTTTATTTCTCAATGTAAAAAGGCTCCCAGGGGAAGGGAAGATCATAAAAAAGGTTCTGGAAATTGGTGGGAAGATAAGATGGAGAGAATCTCTAGCAGTGTGCCAAAGGAACCGACAAGGGGGATTTAGGAAGGCTACTTGCAGTAGTAAGAGTCATGACAGAAAAATAGAGGACTGAAAGGATTTGTACTTTCCTTATCAAATGCATGGTTCAGGTCCCAATTTAGGCAGAGAGCTGCATTTCCTTAGCATGGACTTTTCCCACTGATAAAAACGAAGCAAAGGATCACTAAGTTATTGAAAATGTATGTCACAAAGTGATCCTAAGTGTGGGGTGGGGACCAACAGGTTGTGATACGGTGCACACCCGAGGAGCTTAACAAAGACAAGATGGGATGAAACTGGTTATTTTAATACAGATAAAGTATATATTTGAGTTAAAGTATCTTGAGTTTTGGCTGAGATCATAGAAGGGGATTACCTTGGCCTTGTGCATGTGACTGGTATACATGGGATGAAGGACACCAGGGGACTTGTCTCAGATTTCTCCAAAGCCAACTGTGCTAGTGCAACTGGGAATAATGGGAGAAGTACAGGAGGTTCGTGCATGTCAAAACAATCTGCATCTTATCTCAGTTCCTGAAGATGCCCATTGTAGAGAGTTCTCACTGAAAGATTCTCTTGTCTGCTTTGCCTCATTTATACTTATTCAAATCAACTGCCTTAATTTTATTGGCCCTTCTTCAACTATAATGTGATTGTATTGACAATGTTTGGCTTTATTACTGAGTTTATGTTGTACACAAGACTAAGTTGGGATTATGACATAAATAAAAAGGAATAAATGTCACCACAAAAAATAGGTCTTTGGCTTCCCTTCATGAGGGTAATGCAAGTGCCTGTCTGCATTATTTTAGGTAGGGCCACGTGACTGGCTGGAGTAATAAGATCATGTGGAGAACACTTGGGTAAATTAGGTTGGAAAGATAAAAGCAGGACATAAATCTAAAAACTTACTATTGTTTGTTAATGAATTTGGATTTATCCTGTTGATTAGGAGGAATTTGGGCAGATTCTCAAGGCAGGTTATAAGGTATGATTGAAAATATATTGAATGATTTAATTTTTAAAGATGTATTAGAGTAAGAGATATATTGACAGGAATTGCCCTCAAACTACCACCTCTTGCCTCAAACACGCACACCCCATAGTTCTTGCCACGGCTGAAGCTGTTTGGGACATACTTTAGTTACTGCATGGATGGTCTCAACTGATTCAAATCATTTACATTTCATGATCATTTTGAATTTGCACAGAAACCAGAAGTTGCACAGAGCCAGATCTAAGAAGCATCATGAATAGCACATTGATGTTTTTGACAAGCTGGCCTTTCTAGAAGGCAGTGCAGATCACTGCACATGTAGTCACCTCTCTACTAAAAAACCCTCATGAAGGAGCACTTGCAGAGTTGCTTCAGAAAGTGACAGCAATGAGGTGTATGTAAAGGTGTTCAACGTAAAGAGTATTTTAAGGGGAATTTATGAAAATTTATAATTTCCTATGAGACATTTTTAAAAATGTAAACATGATTTCAAATGTACTTTTTAGATATGATATTAAAAGCAAGATAAATTTGGAAAGAGGTTTAAACCCCTTTAAGAGGTTTAAGAGAGATGGCTAAAAGCAACAATGCTAGTTGACACAATAATACAATCTTATGTATGACAGATTTTAAAGCCACGCCTATGGGCAAGGAAGTAGAACCAGAGGCAGAAAGAGCTGTAAGACATACTTAGGATGAAGATGTGATAAGAATTATTGACTGATGGGATTACAGATTATGAGCAGGGAGGAATGAAAGAAGCCCTCAGATATCTGTCTTGTGTGAGTCACTACCTGGTGGTGCCATTTAAGCTAGGAGTTGTACAAAGAAGGGCAAGATGAAGGACAATAATTACTATTTCAATTATGTGGAAGTTGAATTGATAGTACACAAAGATATATCTTTGGATAAATCTTGTAGGCAGCTAAAAGTAAAGGCCTCAATCTCAGAAAAATTATCTGGGTGATGAAGAACATATGAAAATTAGAATACTACTGTATCTATAATTGTTCCAAATGAAAAATAAATTATACTGTGGAGAGGAGAAAAATCATTCTGGATGAATAAAATATTCAGAAATTTTGAAAAGGAAGAAAGACAACTGAAGAAGATCAGGAAAGAAAGGTGAGAAAAAAGGGCTGGGGAGATGGTTCAGTAGGATAAGCGCTTGACTGGCAAACGCAAGGATCTGAGTTCAATCCCTGGTTCTGCAAAAACAAAAACAAAAACAAAAACAAAAAAAAAAAAAAAAAAAAAACAGAGTTAATTCAAAAAAAAGAAAGAAAGGTGTGAAAAGATTAAAACTATAACAGGAGGAAGGATCACTATGAGTCTGAGCTGCGTAGTGAGATCCTGTACCAAATGCATTAAAAAAGAACCAAAACCCAACCAACCAACCAAAAAACCAAACCAAACCAAACAAACAAACAAAAAACAACAACCCAGGAGGGACTTAAAGCAGAATTATCATTTGTGACACATGTCAATGATGCTAAAAACTGAAGTGTTATTTGGCTTTTCTAATTCATTAGTAGTTTCTCTGTTACATGGAAGTGGAAGCCAATTTGTAGTTGTCATATAAAGAATGTGAAGTTAAGAAGAATAAAGAGGGCCAGAGAGATACATTGG
Organism: Octodon degus; assembly: GCF_000260255.1. Taxonomy (NCBI): domain Eukaryota; kingdom Metazoa; phylum Chordata; class Mammalia; order Rodentia; family Octodontidae; genus Octodon; species Octodon degus. Next base: position 1,663,325 of record NW_004524840.1, read on the forward strand.
TAGAATAAGTGCCTGCCTGCCAAGCTCAGGCTTCTGAGTTCTATTCCCAGTATCCCTCCCCCCAAAAGAAGAAAAAGTAATATATTGAGAGAAATTTTGACTCTAAAGAGAAAGAATATTTAATGGGCAAACTTTCAAGAGTTCTGCTTTTTTTTTTTTTTTTTTTAATGGTGAACTAGATCTGGACTTATTTACATGCTTATAAAGAAAAGACAGGGAGAAATTCAAAATTGTGAATTTCTTCACAATTCAATAATATGAAGTAAATAAATGGTGAACAAGGCCTTGAAAAAATTCAGAGGAGATAAGAGCTGTATAGAGATTAACGATGGACAAGCACAGAGATTCTCGGTATCTGCAGTAACAAGTAAAGAGTAACTGAGGAAAACACAAATGGCTCTCAAAAGAGACAGAAAGCTGACATTAGTGACAAAACAAAAACTGAGACCTGAGAGAAGCCAGAAGGGAAACCACCCCCATAGTATGAAAACCCAGGGAGGGGTTCAGATTTTGGGGGAGCGTGAAACAAAGGAAGTAGGAGCAGCAAGCTAAGATGTATTTTTCACTTACAAATCACAGTTTTCCTCTCCACTGAAATTCTAACCTCACTCTGGTGACTGCCATATAATTGTGATTAGTTACTCCTCCTAACACCACGGCTTCTTTCTCACCAGTAACCTCCACACCTGCCTCACCTGAGCAACCTCAAAGTCTGTTTCATTACCAGTCCAGACTGGTCCTGGTGTGACATGAATAATCTCTACATGTAAAGGATAAATGACTTAGAGAGTCAAACAATGGAAGAAGGGGGGCATATGAAGGTCAGAGAATGGAAAACTAAAGGTCAGAAAGTCAACATTTGAGTGGCTACAGGACATAATTATGTGAACATCAGTGTGGGCATAGGCGATGTCAATTATTGGAGCAAGGGAGGTCAACATAAATGTCAGCAGATCTGTATCTCAGGTGCTAGCCATCCAGCTGAGGATTTTTAAAATGAGAATGGTATTAAAATAACAATGAACTAGATCTTAAGAATTTTTTAAAATGTAGTTGAGAGATCTGTTTGTGAACAGGCAGCAGTATGAAAAGAGATAATGTAAATATCTTATACATCACGCTCTTTCAAAAAGGTCTATTATATGTGTATAAAAATTGTGAGTTTAAAAATAGCAATGGAAATAGAGGAGGGTGATTGCGGGCTGCAGGGTGAGCATCACCCTGAATGGGGTGGCTAAGGCGGTGACGCTGGGTTGGTGATAAAGCAAGGAAGAGGATTTGCAATATATTAAGAAGGGATTAAGCAGTTTGAATGGCAGCAAGCACAGTGTTGAAATAAAAATTCATAGCAGGAGGTGTCACTGAGTTTTATGTTGATGAGATTGGAAGAGAAAGAAAAACAATGATTGAAGTGGTTTCCTTATGGTGGTGGTGGCCGTGGCTGGGTGGAACATTTGGGTGTGCGTTCGCTTGACTCAGAGCTGCTTCACAGTGCTGCTCCAGGATGGTTCCACAGGTAGTGCCAGCTCTGGCTGGGTCAGGATGGTTTCTAGTGGTCTGAGGCTCTCAGATTCCATATAGAACCACAGCATGCAGTATTATGTCTTACAAGCCTTATGCTCTGGATAGATAGGAGACCTGAAAAAAGGCAGCATAATAAAACTGTGAAATTCCATGAATGAAATGTCTTTCACTGCTTACAGTGCAGGTCCCAGAATTTGAAAACAGTTTTCTATATAGCTCAATTCCTGCATCAGTTAATTGCTAATAATGTCTTTCCACATTAATCTGTGGTTTCAGCTAAGGCTTGCATTGGCCGGGTGTAACTGTTTCTGGAATAAAGTTTCCCAAAATAAAGGCTTCATTTTTGTTCACTTAATGTAGATCTTATACTTTATACTTTTCATGGACTGAAAATATCAGAAAGTTTTTCTATGAATGAATAAGAAATATTTTACCCTCATTTACTCATGGTACTTTCCATCTTTTTGATATGTATAAATTCAAATAACACTAATAATATGAAATATTAGGAAGTTAAGAGGAATTATGAAGTTATTAGCCTTACACAGTTTTCATTATGTTCAAAATTATCGCTTGTAGTATTTTTGAGAAAGAGTTATGCTTTCAGTATTTTTTTTAATTGATGTGTTTGGTACAGGGCCTCACTATGCAGCTTGGACTTGTAGTGATCCTCTTGCTTTCAGCCTTCACAGCACTGGTATACCAGGCATGAGTCAACATGCCTGGACTTAGTGGCTGTCTCAGGGCACCAGGTGCATGGCTGGCATGGCATGTGGTGTTGGGATCGAATCCCACTCCCTGTGCTTTCCTAGGTGGGTGCTTAGTCTGCTGAGCTCTCTCTCTGGCCCTTGCTTTCAGTTTCTTTTAAGAATATATAATATTATTTCTATATACAAATGTATCCTTAGATATTTCAGAAACATCTCAGAATCAATTAAAATAAGCAAATAAATGGTGTATCTGCCTTAAAATCTGCTCAATCAGGCATATAAGGGACAAATGTTAGCAAGTGGCCTGTGACAGCACAGTGAAGTATTATGCTGCAATCAAATTTTCCCAGAACACTGAAACATCTGAGTGAATAAGCCTTTGTTCTGTCTTTAGGCTGTCTACAAAAAGCTAATTATATATGACATCATCTCCATTTATTTTCCAGGTTAACCAGGAAAGCAGAATTATCCAAGGAAATGCTTGCATCACACACACCAGGAAGTTGGAACTGTAGCCAGGTACACAGTTAAGCTGTTCCTGCACAACTTGGTTCAGGCCAAGCACACAGATGCAGTATTCAGTAGGAGGCAAATGGCAGACTTCATATTTCAGCTCATAGAATTAAATGGTTATAGTTCACTTATAGTTTTCTTAAAATAGCTTATGCTTTCAGTTCATACTTTCTCTTAGGGTTAGACTCTCAAAAATAGAGTAAAGATAAAGGAAGGTTATTTGTGACTTACAAAGATCACATTCATGAAATTTGTGCAGTAAAGGACATAATTGTATCTGTGCATTTACTACAGTTATTCTGCATCTATCCAAATCTAATTTTCAGCACATTAGACTGTAAGACATGTTTGCGTTGCTGCATCAGTAGCCCAATTAGCATATCTTAGAAAATCTCTAAATTTGAACCTGAAAAATTAAGGGAAAAATAACAAAATCACAATAAAGTTAAGAAATTATTCAGAGAACACTTTGGTGACATGAATACCTCTAAGGTAATGCTTCACCTGCCTAAGCTAAGAAGTCCTTTAGAGGGTAAAGTCACTAATGGTACCTGTGGCCAAGTTCATGGGAATCTTTGTTGGAGACTCTGGGGATGTTTCCAGAAGAAGTGATTGCATTCTCTGTAACTTGAGATACTGTTATAATTGGGGGCAGTGTTTCTTAATTACTCAGCCTTTCTGTCAGATTGATTCTGTCATTCTGGTTTAAAACTACTTAGAAAAGTAAAAGATAGTGACTGGGTTTCTTATGATAGAATGATATCTTCCTGAAGTAAATAAAACTTTGATCGAGTTTGTGATATATTTATGGAGGGAAAATAAATTTGAGCTTTTGTTAATTATTGGTAACTTCACCACACTTTTCCGTAATTTGTAGAATTGCATAAAGTTAAATAACAATTGGACAAGTCATAAAAAGGATCAAAAATAAAGTTGAACTAAAATCAGGACTGCTTTGGAAGCCATGTGTCCTACCTTCTGATAGTCTATTTCCTATGCCTCAACCACTGCAAAGTCACATAGGCCAGGGAGAGATGTCATTTTCCCCATTTCCCTAGGCATAGTTACAGGTTCAGAGTGGGTAAGTAAGCTGAGGCAAACTAACCTTGTTAGAAGTACAGAGTTCAGGCATTTTGATTCTCCCCTATGGAGTCACAGAGGTAGCTAGAAAAGAAATGGTGCCACGCTGACAAGACCAGAGAACAGCCAGGGAAGGTAGAAATGGACAAGGGTGTGTCAGAGTTAGGGTAGTGTGAAGAGTCCAGAACTGGGTGTGTGGAGGTCCATGCATGTGCTTGAGGTCATGTTGCACCCACTCTGTCTTCTGTTAACACTTTCTAAGACTTTTTCAGAAAAAAAAAAGCCAATGAAGAGCTATGGTAGGAAAAATAGAACTTTTTGAGAGAATTCTTACACATTTTCACATATGTGAGTAATGTCTCCACTGTAATAGTGTAAGACTATAGCATAAGAGAAAGATTCCTCTGATATGTACATTGCAAGCCCGTTTAATCAATTGTTAAACTGTTGATGAGTTCATTGCAAGTACAGAATTGTGGAATTGGCAGGGTCTCTTTTTTACTTTTGTTCTGTTGCTTCAAGCCAACAGAAGTTTTACAATAAGGAATATGTGAACATCTGTTTACAAATTTTCTTTTTATTTCATTTTATTTTCTTTCTTTATTTTTGTATTTTAGGGAAGGGTCTATAGGATGTTCAGAGTCTCACTACTAGATCAGACTCATAGTGATCCATCTGTCTACAGCCTCCCAAGAGCTGGGATTACAGGCACACATCACCACATTCAGTCTCAATTGCTGTTTCAGTGCACCCCAGGGACGGGGCCTGCGTTTACAAATTTTGAGTGATAATGAACTCACAATCTCATAAGAAAGGATATTGCTCTATTTTCAGATATGTCATGAATTTCTTATATTTGACAATATTGTTCTATGATTTGTTCTGAACTCTATTTCCAGAGTCTATAGAACTAGTCTTTGTCTTCTGGTGTACAAACCTTAGAAATATTTGCAAGTAGTTCATATACTGTTCTTCAATTATCTCTTTTCCAAAATAAATATACCCAGTTGCTCTAAATATTTCTTAAATGCAAAGACCCTAGGATTAAGTTTAAGATATCTGATAAAATTTCCCACAGGGCTGGGGAGATAGCTCAGTGGTCTAAGCGCCTGCCTGGCAAGCACAAGGACCCAGGTTGGATTCCTGGTACCACATGCTGAGCTAGCCCCATCCCAGGCCCTCTGAGCCAGCCACTGAAACGGGGCATATAATTCCAGCACTGGGGAGACCCAAACAGGAAGATCATTACTAGTCTGAGCTGTGTAGTTAGACCCTGTAATAAATAAAATTTTTAGAAGTCCCATAAAAATAGTATTCTTTACTTCTGAGTCCTATCTGCAGAAGTAGTGAAAACTTTAGAACATTTAATGTAAAAAGTGATTAAATTTATTTAGCTTTTTAAATTTTTTATTAATTTTAATGAAAAAGAAATAGTAATGAGACAGTTTCAAAACTGATTAGTAGCACAGTTACAATAATTAATATATTGCATATTGTTGTCTTCCTAGTAGTTATTCACAGTATAAGATGCAGACATGATCTCTAGCAAAATACCACCAACATACCTCACAGACCTAGAGAAATCATTTCTAAAATTTATTTGGAACCAGAAAAGACCTAGAATACCAGAGGCAATCCTGGTCAACAAAGACAAGGCAGGAGGCATTACAATTCCTGACTTGAAATTATACTACAAAGCTACTGAGATAAAATCAACATGATACTGGAAAAAAAATAGACCTGAGGATCAAAGGAATAGATTAGATGATGCAGAAAGAATTACAGACACACTCAGCTACCTTATCTTTGACAAAAGGGACCAAACATGCTTACTGGAAGAAAGATAGCCTCTTTAACAAATGGTGCTGGAAAAACTGGCTCTCTACATGTCTAAAACTAAAACTTGACCCAGATCTATCACATGCACTAAACTAAAGTCAAAATGGATTAAAGATCTAAACATTAAAATAGAAACACTAAATCTCCTGGAAGAGAAAATAGGAGGAAATCTTATTTAGTTTTAAAGTGATTAAATTTCAAAGTCAATAGGAGTTATACTTTCTGGTTATAAGTTAATAAAGTCATTGGTAGAAGCTTGGCAAAAATAAAAATGAATGTACTTCAAATGGACATTGCTACTTGAATAAATTAGACTTAGTTACCCTGAAAAATTATGAAAGGGAATACTAAAATATCACATCTTAGATTTCTGGTCTTGAGTAGAGTTATAGCCCAGTGCAGCTCTCTACTATCTCAAAAATCTATCAAAGCTCAGACATATGATCAAAATATTTACCACACCTAAGCCATCTTCCTTTTCTTCCCTGTTTTTATTTTCACCATCCAACTTATTTTTACTTTACAATTTTTAATGAGGGCATAAATTTAGTAATATCTGTATGAGTGCAGGGTTTACAATATGCACTGCATCAAATAAATCTGATCTGATACCTGTATCAGTTATCTGTACCACATTATTTCAAAACTTAGCCAGTCAAACACAGCAAGCACTCTTCATTCCATGGTCTCCCCATGTCAGGAGTCTGGGAGCAGCACAGGGTTTGCTGCTTGCTCAGATCGCTCTTGAGGTCATAGAGCATACTGAGTAGGGATGCAGGATTGTTTCAAGCTGCAACTGCGGCTCAAAACATTTTCTCTAGGCTGACTCAAATTCTTCTTGCTAGATCCCAGAACTTCTTTGGCTATTGGCCAGAGGACATTTCAGTTTGTAGCCACCGGAGCTTCCCGATAACCACATCCAAAATTACTGTTTTCTCTAAAATAACAAAGATGGAAAGTGCATTGTTTTATATCCCAGTCTGTGAGATCACATGCCATGATTCTGGCACTACCAACAGACCAACCCGAGGACTGTGTTGGAAAGATTTATACTTGCATTGAATACTGGATGGAGGGCCAGAAGGTAAGAATCTTTGGGGACCACCACAAAAGTTGGTTTTCTCAATACTGGTAACATTTTATCATATCAGGATACAAAAGATCCATTAAAACTTACTGTTCTGATATAAAAGTTATTTATATGTAACTATATCTTTTGTGATTTGAATAATAAAAGCTTATTTCTCCTAAATAAACTATACAATATATAATCTGAAAACCTACAACTGACTCATATTTTAACAAAAAATGCATGAAAGTGGTATAAAAGAAGAGAAGGAAAAACAGGAGAGAAGAGAAAGAAGAGAAGAGAAGAGAAAGAAGAGGAAAGAGGAAAATAGGAGGGGAGGAGAGAGAAGGGGAGGGGAGAGGAGAGGAGAGCAGGGGAGGAGAGAGGAGAGGAGAGGAGAGGAGAGAAGATAAGAGGAAGAAAAAGAGGAGGATGAAGAGGGAAGAAGAGAACTAGGAGAAGAGGAGAGAGAGAAGGAAGAGAAGGAGGGCAAGGAGAGTGAGAAGGTGAAGGAGGAGGAGAAAGAAAAATCTCATGTGCTTGGGCTGTGGATGGTCATTGTGTCATTCAGGAACACAATGGAGAAGATTCATAACTCACCTGGTAATTCCAGGAAATGTCAGAGGGGAAATACATGTGCTGAACACTGAAGGATGCACTTGCTTAAGAGGCAGGTGTGGCAGGCAGGTGTGCAAGAGGGGCAAGGGCAGGAAGTAGGGAGCACTGAAGCCAATTTCAAGAAGTGCCAGGAGGTCAGGATGGCTTTAAAATCAGGGTGCGTTTCACACGACCAGCAGATGGTACTTAAAAGGTAGACACAGGTGAGCTTTAAAAGCCCTAAATGCCCACTGTAGAACTTAAGCTTTACTTTGTAAGGCATGACAAACCAGCAAACAGAACACATCTAAGTTATCAGGAGAGAGAGAGAGAGAGAGAGAGAGAGAGAGAGAGAGAGAGAGAGAACCGGGTCTAAGAGGAGACAAGGTCCAGAGTTTTAGGCAAATAACTTTTAACAATTCCAAGTTTGCAACTATTTTCTAAAGAGAGATGAGCCTTCCAAAACAAGCATACAAATAAAACATGTTAATATTTTCTTCTAATTATGTTTAACTCCTACTAGAAACATTAATTTCAACTAATATTTAAGATAAATTGAATATTTCAGTTGTTTCATTAGATAAATGATTGCATTTTGTTGCCATGCCACACTGTGTACATTTCTATGGGTATGAGTGATGAGTTTAAATGGTTGATATGCTAAAGAGAAGTAGTTTTCTGCCATAGATTCCAGAGGCTCTTATTCAGTAGAAACATAGAGACATACTGGTTTTTAAAAATGCAGGTGTACTCACTAGACTCCACCAAACCAGGCAAGATTCTAGGACCCAGTCCTGTTCAGGCATAATCCGAGGATAATTACTGCAGCTCCCTTCCCAAAGTCCTGTGTGTTTATATTACTCCCCCAAATTAGGCTCCTGTTATAAAGTACAATAACTCTGTCAGAAGTGATGTAATAACACTCTTTATGGGCACACGCCTGCACACATCCATGTAAAGTGGTTCAGCAGGCTGCCATAAGTGGCTTTGGAAGACTTTCATAAATGTAGCTTTACACTTGAAACAGTGATTAAAATGCAGCAGCAAGTTTGCAAGGAAGGGAAAGCAATAACAAGGCTGATTCAAAAGAACTCCCAGTACCTCAGAGTGGATTATTAGGTTGAGTGGATATTAGACTGCCCCATAGACAACACCCATTAACCCTCATGGATAATTACATAGTAAGGGATATTAGACCAATATATGGTTTGCAGACATCTTCTCCCACCATGTATGTTGCTTTATCATTTTGTTGATTTCTATTATTACTATTATTTTGCTTTGCAGAATCTTTTCAGTTTAATGTAGTGCTACTGGTTTTGTTTGTAAATTTCTCACAATATGTAGTCCAATTCCAAATGGTATGTACACTTCATAATATACTGATCACTTTGAAGAATTTACTAATTAATGAGACAGAGGAGACACATTTTTAAAATATTTACATGTTGGAGATTATACACATAAAATAAGCATAAAATCATGAAGGCAATTTAAATGCCAAAGGAAGCTTTCTAAAACCAAGCCTGATGCTATGGCTCC
>NW_004524840.1:1672598-1691234 GCF_000260255.1 Octodon degus
TGACCAAAGGCTTCTTTATGTCATTTTACTTCTTTGATTTATTTTGCTTCTGTATTTCTGTATAGAGAATTCTCTAAAATACAGAAGGCCTTGCAGTCCTCAGTGCGTATGAGCAAGAAATACTTACTGCCAAAGTGACTGAAAGAAACAAATTGAGTGATTGGAAGTTTGATCTACATTACTTATAGATTGGCAAGATGTGTTTGAGCTTGCCACTGCACATGGCACAGCATTCTTATTCATAGTATAGACATGCCACACCTACCTTCTTGGATTATTAGAGATGAAATGAACTTTTTTATGTATTAATAAAACTCTTGAATACATCTGAAAATATCAAAGGTAATCCTGTCAAAGCAAAAGATACAGAGGGTTAAAAATAGTAATTTATTGATGCAAATATATAAGCAATAATATTAAAAGACTAATGAAGTGAGGCTTGTTTGAAAAGGCTTTAGAAGTCACTTATTTGTCCTCCACATAGTTTGACAGGGCTCCTTTGCGTGTCTGGGATCTCTGGTACGATGGCTGCAATGACTGGGATATTTCAGACAAGTACACCTGGCCCTCTCGCCCTTGCCTCTCACCCCCTATCAGCATGGTCTAGAATGATATTGTGGTAGAAATGGTGTAACATGGCTCATCTGCTCTGAGTTCAGAACTCAAAGGACTTCATTTACATCCTCTGTGTTGCTCAAAGCAAATCCTAACACAGGTCCTCATCACATTCTAACATAGGACCTATCCCAGGCTGCAGAAGTAGCTTCTGTCTCTTGATAGAAGGAACTGAAAGTCGTTGTTGGCTGTTTACTCTCTGCTAAATGGAAGAGATGAGATGTCAGGCGAGGAGCTTTGGGGTACAGGAGGTATAGAAAAGTAGTGAAGACATATATGAGTAATAATGAAATATGAAACAGATAGAATCCAGGTATGTGTGCCCAAAATAATAATGCACTGTAGAAAAGAGAAGCAATAAGAAAGGAGAAATTAATATAAAGAGTGAAGGCACACCATGAAATCTTGTGAAGTGAAATTATGACAGCCATTGGTGAAGATGAGATTTAGAGCTTTTATATACAGGAAATGAATGAGATGGCTACATAAGAGGAGAAGACAGACAATGGGTCTCTCTTCAATAATCTAGGAAAAGTAGCCATGGATTTAAGTTAGGGAATATGGAAAAGTTAGGCTGTATGTTGAGCAATAATGGGGAAGACTGGAGTCATAGCTCAGGCACCTAAGAAGATAGGAGGTGAGCATAGCAATTGTCACCCAAAAATGAGATATTAGAGAGAAAACTGGTGATGTTAACTATTACTCCAGGAAAACAGGAGTGAAACCAGGAAAAAAAATCATTCCGTGTCTTACAAGCCTGAATGGCTTGTGACCCTTACAAAGGTAAAACCAAATTTTTGAAATGTAAAATGTAGGAAAACATAATGAATACAATTTGCACCTAAGAGTAAGTCCAACAGGACATGCAAGTGAAATACTTATGGATAGAGAAAGCAAAAGAACTATAAAGAGCTTAAAACTTGGACTGCTGGGAGACAATAATAGTAATTATACACTACATTTACATAATGCTTTATGATTAAAATGCTCTCCAAGGCATTGCCTCACTTTATCCTCACAGCACTCCTCCAGGTGGAAAGTGGGCTTATTATCCTCCTTATTTGGGGAAAGTGTGGTACACAGAAGAAAGAAGCTCCACTGCGGTGCACTGACACGGTTGGAGTGGGCAGTGACCCCGTGATGTTGGAAAGGTTGTGTGACTTCTTTGAGCATTATTTATTTTTAAAAGTATAAAAGAAAAATAATGATATTAAACTCTCTACATTATAATTTAATTATTATACATATAGTTTAGGTCTTTACGGCCATGTGAATGTTACTGTACCAGTAAGTATATAGTGCATATATAAATGTTTATGTCTTTCTGCATTTTGTAGATGACCCTGAAGTTGAGTCTGGTGGAAGAATCAGGCAATGAACACAACTCTGTAGCCTAGTGCTCTGCCCTCTGAGTGAGTTCCCCTTACTGGCAATTGAAACAGTAAGACTGAGGAAGTTCTCCAAGGAAGTAAATATACACAAGATCAAAGAAAGGAAAACACATCTAGAAAAGAGTTCTCAATAATTATTTAAAGGGAAGAAGGAAATCAAGAAAGACTTTTTTAAAAATGGTGATGAGATTGATGAAATACAGTTTTGTACTCTTGCTGATCCCAACATTTTTATGATACTAAGCACAGAGTGTCTCGGGGTGCACAAATCGCAGTGGGAGTGGAGGGTCAGTGGAGAGGGAGAAGCTCTGAGCTCCAGCTGGGGATGGCAGAGCGGGCGCAAGGAGGAGCCGTGGAGACCAGCGAAGCGGGGCAGCTCTAGGTGGAGGAGCGCGGACTGAGTCTGGAGAGTTCGTGGGGGAAGGCAGTGAGGCTCTGGGGCAGGCCAGGCTGAGGTGAGGAGGAACACAGCAGAGTCAGACCGTCTTGCCTTCTGGACTCTGTATGCCCCTTTCAGTCTCACAGTTCTGATTCTAAGTAAGGTAACAGTTCTAATAAGAAGAGAAGACGCAGAAAAGTATCTTTGGGGTGTCCAGGGCTTCTATGAATATCTACCACCAGTCAAGTGCCATTGTTGGCAGGATTGTTTTCCTCAAACTAATATTTTCTCTCTGTCTCCATGAAAATTCTCCCTTCTAGTCTTTATGGTCTCTCTACACAAACATACTTTGGTTTGTGTTCTCTGCTTATTTGTTGTGCCAGCTATTTATCAGCCTCGATTTGTACTTTAATTCTCTTTTATGATAGCATATCTGTTTGTTTCTCAGAAGCTATTTGACCAATTTATTTGTGCCGGATCTATAGTCACAGTCAACCTTGTTACTCAGTGTGAGGTGTTTATTCTTTGATGAAAGCATTCTTTGTCCTACATGATAAAATGCCCAACACACCTTTATTGTAGCAAAAGTTGCAGTCATTTTGTTGTAGTTATGCCATATTATCATTTGCTTCTTACTAAATATATTATGTGGCTATTTCTACCAGCAAATTCCCAACAATACAATCTGAATTCAGACTACATCTTGGATCTCTTAAAGATATTTTCTTTACTTTACATAGTATTAAATACTTAACAATGCCTCAATGGGTACCATTTGTCCGCTAAATAAATGTTTTTTTTTGAAAACAATCTTACCAAAAATGATACTAAAAAACACAAAACTATTCATACAGAGTTAATAATTTATGAACCCAATAGTCCTGTAGTATTTTTTAAAAATTTCTGTATTTGGTATAGTGTCTTACTGTACATCTCAGACTCATAGTGATGCTCTAGTTTTTCAGCCTCCCCAGCGCTGGAATTACAGATGTGCACCACCATGCCCAGACTCTCATGTAGTATTCTTAAACCTGCTTGGGCGTAAGTTATGTTAAGGGAAAGGGATACCGGCCTGCCCGTCTTCCCCAGTGCCTCCCACCTACTGGCCAGGCAGGCCCACAAACAGTGGCTGACCACAGAGGCTGGAAGAGATGGCACTCCTGGTGGTCTATGCAGAGAATCTGAGACTTCCAACGCATCACTTTTTAATGTATCTCTTTTTTCAAAGACAACCATTTTCAATAATAAGTTGGTTAGTATATTTTTATTATTTAGTCTTTAGTCCACATTTTTCCTCTATGACTTTACCCTGAAGAATCTCCACCAGTTCAGAACTGGTTAGAATCATTTGAACTAACTAGCATGCAGACTGTGCCTCAGACTCCTCAGACCCAAAAATTATGAAGTCACTGAAGAGCACACAGGTTCTTTCAATTCTGCCTTTTTATTGCAACTAGTGGTTTTAGTCACACTTAAAAGTTAAAACAAATAAAACAGAGTGGTTGAAGCATGACTTTGAAAAGGATGCCGTGTTGAATTTGAATTTCTAGGAGAAAAGTCCATTTACATTTGTAGCAAATATAGCAATTAAGTCTATAAATGTTAGAAATGCTACAACATAAGCAGTATTTATGTATCCATCACCTATCTACTGTGGTCATCTTTCATATTTTACCTACCTGAGTGTCTACAGTAGCAATCACCTCTACTATGTGTGATCAGTCATGTCAAATCATCTTTCTAGCATCTATATCTCAATTCATCATCTTTCTAGATGTCACGCACTTGCCATCTATATAGCAATCATCTTTCTATCTAATCTATACATACCTAACTGGCTACCTTTCTACTTGTATTTGTTAGAGATTCCACATCAAAAACAGGAAAATTTAAAAAAAAACCCTGATATTTATTTCTTCTTGGTTCTGGAATTTGGAAACCAAGGTGTTGATAGAGTTCTTTTTGACTTCAGTGAGGGAAGTGTTTATTTCAGGTGCCTTTTGTGGCATCTAGGTGGCTGTCTTCGTCCTGTGTCTTCACATTGCCTTTTCTCTTTTAAACTGTGTGCTAATTTCTCTATTATATGAATATCAGTCATATATTTGATTAGGTCCCAGTCTAGTGACATCATTTTAATTTAATTACCTCCATAAATACTATCTTTAAATAAAGTCAAACCTTAACCTGCTGGAATTATGACAGCAGCACATGAACTGCTAATGGTGACACATTTCAGCCAGTACACAATGTATTATCTGTCTATCGTGTGACAAAAGTAATGTCTGTTCAGAACTTAGATCAACATTCATTTTTATTTTAAGAAATGTTTTATCACTATTACTAATTAGAAAGGTCAGCAAGTGAAAATAGTAGTGAACAGACTTAATATTCAAATAGATAGTTTTACTAGTGCTTTTGAATTCTTTGGAGATGGAAGCTTTTCCTTTTTTCTCTTTCTCTCTTTCTTTCTTTCTCTCTCTCTCTCTCTCTTTCTCTCTCTCTCTCTCTCTCTCTCTCTCTCTCTCTCTCTCTCTCTTTCTTTCTTTCTCTTTCTTTCATCCTAAATTCTTTCTTTTCTTTGCTTGTTTGTACATGATGAGACTTTCTTACCACCCACTGTTAACACACCACTGCACATCCCTGGGCACCAGCTTCCATTGGACACAGATCAGTGCAGATTAAGAATGAGACATGGACCTGAGGTCAAACAGGTCATGGTGGGTCACTTATCTGGGTGCTTATGTTATCACTGACCCTCCTGGTTCTAAAGTCTGGGCCTCTGAGTCTGACAATCTTAGGGGGCTGGACACATGTTCTTCTGCTCCCATAGTATCTAGCTGTAGGCAACATTGCAAGGTGATATTTAGCCTTTTAGCTTATGTACATCTCAGACATGTCTCATCCCTCAGCACAGGGAAGGCATGGGAAAATCTGTGCACATATTCAGCTAGTCTGACTAATGCCAGAGTGCGTATCTGCCCTTGGACTCTCAGACCCAGCTGAGAATGTATCATTTCTGTATGTCTGAGTTCTTAGGAGCCAGACTAGGGAAAGAGCACCTTATCATCTTCTCCAGAGATTCACTGTTATGTAGACTTTCTTCACTGTAATTTTGTTTTATCCTTATAGCATTAATCATTTTACAAACTTAAGTACAATGACATCTTGGCTTCCCCATGGCTAAGTCGTACTGCTTATTGCCCAGAGTCTCCTCTCAGTTCATACTTTTCTGACTCAAAAACCAACAGCTGTCTTTATGTTTCTGAGTTCCATTGTTTTGTATCTTCCCTGGAGAAGGAGGAAGTCATATTAGCTAAAATCTCAAACCTCTATCCTGTCTGAAAATGGGTTCATAATCACTTTTCAAATATATCTTAAGTCTAGATTCATTACTACTTTTGGATTCCTTATTTCTCTGTGTAAGCTATAAGCTAAGTCATGAAACAGTGTAAATTTTAATTCTTTTAGTTAAATTATTGTAGTACTAAAATCTACACTGTCCACATTATACAGTGAGTCTCAGAAGAAAGAGAGTCCTGAACAATTTTATATTTAGATTATGTCAAGGATTTTGTAAAGGAAAATAGTTATTAGCATGAATTTTTTAAATTACAAAGGAATTGTACCTATGAAACATCTTTGACCATGTGTGTCAGATAATATGCCACAATAATTTATATTCCTTTCTTCATATTTTCTTCCTTTCTGAGATCTTCACCTAACAATGTAGTTAGCTATGCATTTCACTGAATTTTGTAGTAAAATGAGGGACAAAAAATAGGGTAGGAAGAGTTTCACTATTGACATACTTTGTTTTGGAAAGCCTGTATGAAATTGTGCAAGTTTTATAAAACAGAAAAGAAGAAGGGAGATTGTGGAGATAACATCAAAAACCATTCTTCTGAGGGAAGCAGTAATTCCCTCTGTGTCAGTACTAGTGGGAAGGTGCCAATCAGGTGAACAGGTTAAGTTCTTAGTCAAAACTATTGGACATAGTGGCAGAAATCATCTTAACAGTGGATGCATTGGTATTTTTTAAAGTTCTCCAACACACTTCTAATATGCAGCCAACTTTGTAATCCAGAGATGATAAAGGATCCAAGAACAAGTCTTTCCGAAGATGACCAAGTGTGGCAGAGAAATGACAGAGCTGAGAAGCATAAAGAGACCAAGGAGTGGCATGATATTCAGTTTCCCAAATACTGTCCTGGATGATGATCTTGGATTGATCACCTGAACTCACCACCTCAAATACTGCTAAACCTGACATAAGATGTCAAGTACTGGTTTAAATGTCAGAAAGTATGCATGAGTGAAATTTTGGTTAAATTTTAGAAAATTGGGACATGTGTATTGCATACTTCAGTATGTGGTATGAGATTTACACCCCTCATATATCTTAAAATTTATTGAAAATTTCTGAACTTTCTTATTGGTGCAATAGAGAAAATATTACCGTCAAATAGGGGACGTAGACATAACTTGTCAAAGTACCCTTCGATTAATGAAAGAGAAAGTGTCATAATTGTTAGTTTTAGATTTTTTTATTTTATTTTTTTACTTTTTATTAAGGGTCTACAGGGTCCACAGGTTCTTACCAGGTAGATTGGACTCGTAGTGATCAGCTTGTGTTCAGCCTCCCAAAGAGCTGGGATTACATCTGCATGCCACCACTCCCAGTCTCAATTGCCATCTCAGCATGCCCCCAGGGGCCAGAGTGACATGCCTCAAGATGGGATCCTGGTTCCCACGCCTGGGTAAGGAGGCACTTTAGTCCACTGAGCTACCTGGCCAGCCCAGTTCTAGATTTTTTGACACACAATTAGTAGCTAATGTTATCTCATTGTTCCACCCACAGTTAAACCTTTACTCTGATCCTCTCAGCAGAATCACATACCTCATTTAATAAAAGAAACCCATCCATGTAAGACTCATTATGTCTGGATGAGAGAAAAGGCAAAGTAAATAATTTCATCACAAATTTTAGTAATATGTGTCTTCTTGTCTTATTTGACTGTAAAAGATAAATCAGTCCTTTTCAATATGGCCAATATTAGCTAAGAAATAAATATTAAGGAAACTGTATATGTCACTGACTTAAATATTTATTTCAAATAAGTGTACATATTTACCATTGTATGATCATTAGTGTAAATATCATTAATGGTTTTAATACAGTGTTACAGTACTAAAAATTTCCAAGGCATTGCTGGTGATTTGTAGAATGCAATAAAGATTTGAGATGGAAATATCACTTTGAATCTTTGTTAATTTAAGTCAGAGACAGGAAGTGAACTTTTGAGGAAAGAAATTTGTTCTAAATTGATGTGTCAACAGTGATTATAGGGCCAGACTCTCAAGGAGACAAGATGGAAGACAAGGTGACTTTACAACTTGGAAGAGACAGGCACTCCTGTATGGACCACACCTTGAGATCAAGACAAAAGAGGAAACACAGCTACATACTTCCCTAGGGATAGATGTCAGGGATTGATATTCAAATAGGTATCAGTCACCTTGAAAGAGCCCCAATAAGTCACTAGCCCAACCCACAACAGGAAGAGACCCTGTCCCATATTCATGTCCACTTGCTATGTGACTCACTTCCCCATTTGGCACTGGATCTAATCAATTTTACCTGAGCAATGGTGCTTGTAACCTCATTGGTTGACCATAGCTTTTTCCCACCTCATGTCCATCTAAGTGAGTTCTCCTGTCTTCTCTACCACCTTAGACCCACCTAACCACATGGTTTTCCTCTATAAAAGTCCCGGGAAAAAATAGCTTCCTGAGAACCACCCGTTCAGGCACCCTCTCTGTCTGTCTCAGACAGGAGCTTTCTTTCCCTTAATAAATATATTCTACTCATAACAAATTATTATAATATGTAACTTTTATTATTTTTATAAGGATGAGTATACAATAAGTATTTCATGAATGAATTCAATTTTTTGCTACTATATGCTATAAATTATATATAACGTAACATAAAAACAATACATGAAGATGAAGTTGAATATACAAGCATTGACTCACAAAACATTTGGGTTCTGGAGAAGCAGAATGTAGGAGAAACCCTGCCTCACAAACACTTTCCACCCATTTATGTCCAACTGTTCCCACATCATTTTGAACCTGTACTTTGGTAAAAACACACGGGAAGTGAACAATTGAAAAAATAATGCATGTAATTAAAGTATCGTGAAATACCTTCACCATAACTATTTGCATATTAGAGATTAAAAATGATATTTATTTAAGAATACCTAATTACCTGAAGGATCACTTTGATCCTTCTGTTTGAAAAGCATGCTTAGACCTGTATAATAACTAAAGAATAAAAAAAGGAACAGAAACAATTCCCTTCAACACCCAAATCTAAATTCTGTAATCATGATGTGTATCCTTTTTGATGAGAATTCATGATAGCTCTGCACTTAGGCGCCCTGTCAAAATGTTTGCTCAGAAATGAAAATCATATGCTATGAAAGCATACTTTTTTGAATCCATAAATTATTTCATTTTAAATACATAATTCTAAGGAAGTTTCCCTGTTGTACTGGGGACTTAGAAGTCATTTTCATTTTTGATCTTAGAGAAATCAGAGCTTCTTTATCTTTTAAAGTGTGTAAGCTTTAAAACAAAAATAAAAGAAGCTAACAAACAAACAAAAAATACTTTGCCATTGAACAAGAATTCACCATTTGCATGAATTCAACCAAAAGCCATTATTTGATGGATGAAGTTACCCAAAATGACTACTACTTCTTCCTCATCATCTTCTTTTTTTTTTTTTTTTTTTTTGTGGAACCAGGGATTGAACTCAGGCCCTTGCACTTGCCAGGCAAGCACTTATTCTACTGAGCTACCCTCCCCCCACTACTAGATCATCACAATTTAGCTGTTTTTAAGTCTATAAGAAATAATTTGGAAAAAATCATAGGCTTTGTTCTAGGGTTATGAATAATCAATTACAATTTTACATGTCTTTCCAAAAAACATATGATAGTCAGAAAGGAAAAAGCCATTGTTATATAGTTTTTATATATGTGCTACCAAAGAGAACACAATTATGTAGTTTTTTGTTTTTTTTTTAATTATGTAGTTTTTAATGATTAAGAATATACATGATTTTAGACAACATAAATTGAAATGGGATTGAGTCCAATAAATAAGAGCTGCATTTATACACAAGAGATCAGAACAGGAAAGCAGATCATGTACATCTCCACCTCATGTAACAAATTACAATTTTCATCTCATTTTTAATGTAGCTATGAAGCAAAGTTCTCCTGCCTATAGTACTTACAATTTCTGGCAGGACTTTCAAACATGCAATGACCATAATCCTTACTTCGTGTTGAAAGCAAGTGCTAGACATAGCTGGTGGAGGTCTTTCTGAGCACTGTCGCATTCTTGCGCTTGTCTCTCTGTGGCACACAGTATGGAGGTGCTGGATATCTCTGCCACTGCTGCTTTCTGTTGCAACAACAGAATCCGCAGAGTAGACCTCCTCCGATGAAGAGGACAGCAGTGCTCGCCCAGCCCAGGAAAAGGGCTGCGCCCAACTCTCGTTTCTGACCGATGGGGACATTTGGGTTGTAGAATTCCCTGATGATGATATTGGCAGTCCAGCACACTGGAATCAGAACAAAGAAGCCTGTCAGGATAAAGAGAACTCCAGAAGTTCCCAGAAGGTATGCTTTCACCCTCTCATCAGAACCTGCACACTGGACCTGCTTCATGCCACAGATGCCAATAATTAAAGCAATGAAGGAAAGAGCAATGGCCACACACATGAGGGCTCGGGCTGTTTCCACAACAGGTGGCAGGGCCAGCATGGAGGTGTAGAACTTGCACTGAAGCCTGAGTGTGGCTTGTCGGACACAGTTCATCCAGAGTCCTTCCCAGATCCTCTCGAAGATGATGATGTTGCTGCCTATAAAAGCTGATACTCTCCACTGAGGCAGAAGAGTTGTGGCAATGGTCCCGACCATGCCAAAGAACCCAAGAGCCAGTCCAGCAATCTGCAGGGGATAAAATGCCATCCTCTCTCCTTTGTAATACAATCCAACATAGAGTGTGAGATGATGCAGAACGTGGAGGATTCTTCGAGTCTAGAGCAGTCTCTGATGATCTTCACAGCTCCTGGCCATAATGTTTTAGTCCAAATCAAAAGTGGTGACTGAACTTGGCCTAACTAGAAGTACCTGCTGTAAATACATGCTGACACGGTGTAGACATCTTCATTTCTGTTTGTATTATTCACTTGTCATATATAATTAGTGCCCAGCCAATAAGAAAGCAGCTAGAGGCGTGTCAAGAAATACTGCATTCAACTTTAGTGTTTCTCACATTATTATTGTCTTAGCAATGCTGTAATTAAGTGTCAAAGCTTCCATTGTGGATTGCTAATTACAGAGCTGAAAACTTCCCTTTAAAACCACTCTGATATGGTGATATAAATATATGTGGTAAGCCACAACTAAAAATCCTACCACAAAGCACTCAGTCTTAAAGGCAGAAGTTGAAAACCACTTTGAACTTGAGACTATTACTTTCTTCTAGTGTGAACCACTTTTTCTTAATACAAATAATCAGCTCTGGCTTTAATAAAGACTTCAAGGTAGAGAAAAATATTTAGGCACTCAATTCAAGACATTCACAAAAACTATTGATACTTAGGAGGAGTCTTAGCAGAAACTCAAATGTCACAGTTCATTCTTCAGTTCCTTTCTGGGAGAACACAGAAAAACATTCCTCATAATTGATTTGGATTTATAATCATTATTTATAATTATTCTATGTGTGATTAAGTAACATCTCTCCCTCTTTTGAAATATAGATGGCATGTAAACTTTCATTAGATGTTTCTTCAGTGACAACTTGGAAACCCAAAGTGTAATTGATTTTGGCTGGGAATATATAGCTCAGTGGCAGAGCACCCGCCTGGCAAGTACAAGGTCCTGAGTTCTATTTGTAACACAAAAATTTCATTTTATAGAAGAACATAATAAGATCTTTTGAATTTGACTTTGAAACTACTTCAAATTCGGATAAAAAAAACCTTTTGGACAATATCTTCAAGGACATCACAATTACTGTTTTCCTTGCCAGAGGTGGGATAAGAAGTCTAGAGAGAACTAGCTAAGACCAACAGTCTAGGAAACGGCCCATGACCTAGGGACACATCTGGCTTCTATCTCACTACATTTGCTCCTGTCTTTAGTCTTATTCAAAAATAAAAGGGAGAGATGCTTTCTTTTATTTAGTTTCATACTAATATATGAAATTCAGCAGTACTTTTCCATGGATTTTTAGATAAGTTTTTAACACAAGAAAAATTGAATGGAGGTCATTTCAAAATTCAAGAGTAAAGTTGACATACTTGACTACCCCTTTCCTGACACTGACCATGAACTGAAGGCTTGCTGTGGGAAGTATAGACTTTTTTCCCCCTCTTCTATACCCCAAAAGAATTAATTTGAAGGATGAAAACTATTCAGAAGTGAACACATTCAGTATTTTTTATCTGGAAGATACTGTGGTTGGCAAAAAGTTCTCTATTTCACTTAGCCCCGTGCCAAAGAATAGATAGGTGGTCTAGTATCATCCAAGTTTAAAAGGTCTATTAATTGAATTAAGAAATATGACAGGCCTTGACTTCTCAGGGCCATCTGAGAGCTTCCTGTCTAAGGAATGTGGCTCATGGAGGAAATACGTGACTTCTGCCCAGCTCATGGTTTCCAGCCCCAGCTCAGGATGTGGGGTTTTCTGAGTCTTTTGTTTTGAGCTGCTGAGCCACAAGCTTACTCATCCCAAGCCTGTCAGGATCTGCCACTGTTACTCGGACTGACAACTCCCAGCCCATCTTCATTCTAGGTTCTTTCCCCTCATTCCATCTCAGTTTTAGTCCTATCTTCGCTTCATTTTAGAAGTCTACAGCTTAGAACACCTTTCCCTTTGTTTGATTTTCTTCTAGCTAGAGCATGTGGTATGCACGACGAGTAAACATAACTGAGAGCACATGCTCACTTAGAATACAAAGGTGCATGCTGGAAGTAAGGATAAACTGAGCAACGTTAATGATGCAGGATCTGTTACTTTGGCCCTGACAGCCAGTCAGTTGTTAATGCCATCTTTACTTTTTTCTCTTCTACAAGTAGGAGGACAAATTGCATTCCACTGCAACTTTTCTTGGATTCTGATCCCTTTCTACCTTCTCTTGAGGTTCGTGTTCCATTGAACATTTTCTCCTTCGATGACAGCTATGCTCTTTCTCTTTCTCTGAGTTGTCCTTTAACAACTAAATATGTTCAATTATTGCCTTCTATTTTAAAATTTCATGCCTATTTTTCCTAAAGATATACCATATCTCTATGCTTTGGTCCACTTGTTTACCAGGATCCACACATTAAAAAAACAAAACAAACAAACAAAAAAACTCAGAAAACACAATGACTCCTGTCATCATGCTGCCCTTAAACTTTCTTAGAAGAATAATATCCTTCTTGGAAATTCTAACTTTTATCTCCAAAGAAACTGCAGTATATTTGCTTATTGTTCTTTCCTTAAAGATGATGACAAATCACTGTCTCCTTAAAGGTAGGAAAAAATTATGTGCTTTGGGTGAGATTCAGTCTGGCCCTGACGGTTTAGACATCCATCATCAGCATACTTTTAAATCCCTCAAAGAGGTCTTTTCTACATAATCAGAGTAATATTAATGCCAATTGTACAGGGCTGCTTTGAAGATTGAACTCATGCAATTTGTGCAGCATATTCTGCCCCAACTAAACACCCAGGAAAGGTTTTTCTTTGGTTTCCAGCATTTGTCCCAATTGCTTTTGTTACATCAACGTGCTTATTACTTTTATTACTGTACTTTATCGCTCATTCTCAGACTCTCCTTTTTGTGGGTATTTTGCTATGCTTCTTTCATTTGCTCATTTCCTCCAGTGCCCCGTTCACACCTCTGTATTCTTCTCACCTCACAAGCTAGGCAGTCTCACGAAAGCCATCTCTTCCACTTCCTGTCATGCCTCAGTCTTCCACCATCAGCCTCCTTCAGATGTTTTTTGAAAAAAGACATTTATTCATGTCATTTCTATCCATAGGGACAGTCAATACCCACCCAGTGATTCATCAATAGAAGGATACAGTATTTCAACCCAAAAACCCCAACTGGATGTTAAGTTTGAGGAGTAATTCCAGCTCCAGAAATCATCAAATCATCCTGGAGCCAGTAGAGGCCTTCATAGTGTATCAACCACAACTCATCTTCCATCCACATTCAACCTCATCCTTTTCTTCTTTTTCTCCCTTGTCGCCAAATGGCTCAGCAGATTAAAGCACCTGCTTAGGCAGACTCAGGGGCTGGGGGTTCTATCCTCAGGCCTGCCATGCTGGCCCCACCCCTGGGGCACGCTGAGATAGCAATTGATCTTGGGCATAGTGGCACATACTTGTAATCCCAGCTCTTGGGAGACTGAAAACAGGAGGATAACTATGAGTCTGATCTACGTAAATGAGACCCTGTTGACCCTGTACTAAATGAATAAAAAATAATAATAATAATAAACCAGCATCCTAGTAGGCAGCCAGTCTGACAGAGGGCTCCGAGGCCAGGGATGGCTTGAGTCTGATGCAACTGGTGAGACTCGCACAAGCAGAGATGAGGACTAAGATAAGCCACAAATGTAGGCAAGAAAGGGACATGCAGGGGCATGGGAACAATATAGGAATCTCCTATAATCAAAGCAAAGGTGACATTTGCACAATCCAGTCTCAAGTCTAAATTAAAAATCTCAGAACCTAAATAAATAAATACCATTCACTAAAACCACATGGCAATTTTGAAAGAATGGAAAGCCACACAACTGCATATGAGAGAGTAGTTAGAAGGGGACTGAATTGGTCCAGATGAGAGGAGATGAAGAAGCAGGTGAAGGCAGTGTGGAGACGTCTCTCCATTTCTGTTGTGTGCAAGAGGGGCAAGTGGCGAAGGTGAGTGGTGAACTAGAAACAGAGAAAGGTTTCAGAGTTGATTACTCTATTGTTGCCATAAGCATCACTATACTCGGGTGCATCTGTCCAGGGTGAGACACTGAAATGTGAGTGGTCTTAAGAAAATGAACAAGAGTTCAGTTTCCAGAACAGGACTGTCTGAAGCCAACCTATTGAATACAGAGAAATAGATGTTTCTCTGGACTGCTGGACAGTGTGGGCTGTACTCATATATAAGAGCTCATCCTGTCCAGGAGTTACCTATTGTTACTCTGCAGTTTCTGAGACTTATTCTATCATCTTGTTCTTCTGGGACTTGCATTTAATCTTAGAGAATCTAATTTAGGTTGAGGACTTTTTGACTTTCCTCTGTATAAATGTATCAGAGTTTTACTTCCAGTATTAGCTTCAAGTGAACGGAAGTGGAGGTATAACACCAACACTGGAACAGGAAAATGAAGACACTCAACAAATCCTACTCTTCTCTTGCTTCTTGCACTGTTCAAGTATTCCACAACTAAAGATGTTCAGACATTCTCCTAATTTACTGTATATCTATTTTAAGAAATGTGACCCATATCCCTTAGTGGGTAATTCAGGTCTTAATAAGTATAAATGAGTCAGAAAAAGTTTTAACTGGACTGAAGCTGGGGAACAGGAGCTGTGATGTGAGCTAGATGAATATGTTCTATTGATAGGAGATAAAGTCAGTAGGGCTGCTTTGATGGTGTGTGGAGACCACACGCTCGCATTCACAATAGCTATATATGTAGTGTTTCTACTGTATCATTGTTTACTCCATTTTATAATACTCCAACCGTAGTATTTCCTCTCTAAACTTCTTTCTCAGTTCCTATCAGTCATATATGCATTGCCCATTTAGTAATTAATTTCCTCTGGAATCTGATCCAAATGCAGTCCACAAAAAAAATTCACACTGAATTTGTAGATCACATCATCTTTAACACCATCTGTACATTTGCCATTTAGTCATTTCTTGTTTTTTCAATTATCACAATGTTTATTGATACAAGCATATAAAATCAGGGCATGAACATGATTTGATAAATTAAGTAGGCTTAACTTCAATACTATAATAAGAGGGACCAATTCAAATTCTCACCATTTGTTTCACACCCACAAAAAAACACTTCACGCTGTAGGAATGCACTTTTCTCAGTAGTACTTGAGTGGTTGCATTATTTATTATCCATTTGGTTGTTACAGAAAAAATCTTAACTGTAATTGATGGTTGTTGCCATAATAGCATATCGCCTGTATTTCTACCTCTAGTAATAGGCTTTATGTGCTAGATTTTAATATCCTTGAGCCTGGGCAAGTGCACAAGTCTTTTTTTTTTTAAAAAAAAAAAAGGTGGTTTACTTGCACAAAACTGATCAGTTTTGAAAGATCGTTAATGTTTTAGCCATTCTTAATACCATACATTCCTATCCATAATATTATTCTCTCAAGATCTAAATCAATACACATTTAAATTCATGTTTATTAAAGCAGTTTGCAATCTGGAGTAAATTATTGAGAGTAGAGATTTTTGTCTACTGTATTTACCGTTATATTCCCCATACTTAACATAGTCTCTGATACGTACAGATACCCAAGAAATACTGTATGAATGAATAATTACTACATTAATCAGTATAATGCTTCACTTAATTAAGCCTTTCCTAATTTAAGGTTTCCTATTTAATTATATCTTCTTAAATTATAGATGTGCAGTACTTTCCTACAGAGTTGAGGGGTGCCCAAGAGTGGATTTTCATAATGGAATATTACCTTATTTGTTTAAAAACCAACAGTTCTATCCCAGGAATTCATTTGGGAATAATCTAAAAATCATCTGAATTAACTTTAACACCATTAGGTAATCAACCAAGTTGCTGCTGCCATGTTGCACTTCTAACACAAATTTCAGCTCTATTGAGGATATTTCATTCCGCTATGCAAATCGGCTATCCTGTGAAGTCAGTCAAAGAAATGTCAGAGTCCACTCAAATGGAACACACTTTGACACATACACACACAAACACACACACGTGCATGCACACACACATGATAAAATCTTTGAATTTATCTTCTCTCTTGTTTTTTTTCTCCACCTAATGTAGTGCAGAAATAGTTTTAAAATATTATATAAATGAGAAAGTGCCTTATCACACAAAAACCAAATAAAGATTTCGGAAACAAGACAAATCAAATGTAGGCAATAGAATGTGAAAATGCCAACCCTTCGCCAACAAAGTAAGTGTAATGTTTGCTAAGCACTGATTGTTTTGCCTCCAAGGTTTTTACAGTAATGCAGTAAAAAACAAAAATAGAAAACAAAACCAACCAACCAAAATTGTTTTAGAAAATGCATAACTCTCAATTGCTTCTAGATCTACTCTGCTTTTATTTTTATTTTTAAAAAGAAAATAAAATATTTTGACAAAATAAGGTGAGAATGACAATAGATAATACACTTTGTATTTTTATCATCAAAGTAGTTACTCAGGACCAGCCAAATAGCTCAGCAGATTAAAGTGCCTGCAAGCAGGAGAAAGATGGTGGTTCAATCCCTGGCCTGCGGTGCAACCCCTGTCCAGGGGTGCACTGTGACAGTGACTGAAACTGTGTGTTGGCTCATGCCTGTAATCCCAGCACTTGGGAGGCTGTAAACAGGAGAATCACTATGAGTCCGATCTAGTACTAAGACCCTGAACACCCTGTATACCCTTCCCTAAAATACAAAAACAAAAACAAAAACAAAACAAACAAACAAAAAAACAAAACAAAGAAGCTACTCAGAGTACAAGACATAGACCAGAAAGATTGATATAGCTCAAAACTTTCTTTTCAATGAACTAAAAGGAAGTCATGGTATAAGTCAAACAAATTTAAATGTGCATTAATTTTTTGAAACAATGGAATAGATAATTTTGAGAATTACCTTATTTTCTTTCTACTTATTATTTATCTTTTATTTTGCTCTGAGAGTGAGAGACAGAAGGAGGGAGATAGAGATATTCTCATATAAGAGCAAAAGAGGAGAAACCATGTGATATTTAAGCTTGTGTATCTTACTTATTTACTTACAAATGCCTCATTTCTCTGTCTTTATGGTAATGCAATACTCCATTGTGAAGAAATACCACAATTTCCTTATCCATTATGGGTTGATGAACACACATGCTGATTCCAAGTTCTAGCTATTATAAGTTGTTCTGCTATAAACGTAGGTATGTACTGCTTCTGTTTTAGAATACAATGAGCAACATTTTTGAATTAAATAGCACACACATTTGCCCTGGTGTTTCCTGTTTAATAGGAGTCTACATAATGTAGTGCAAACGTTCAGGTATGAACTGATAGAACAGTGATTTTTAGCCCCTATTTCATGTTAGATTCATCTGTGAATCTTTGAGAATAATACTAATATAAAGGATGCCACAACAGACCCACTAAACCCAAATCCTGAGGTGGAGGTACTGGTGCTTGTGTGTTGATTTTTTCATCATACTTGCTTCAGTATTT
Organism: Octodon degus; assembly: GCF_000260255.1. Classification (NCBI taxonomy): domain Eukaryota; kingdom Metazoa; phylum Chordata; class Mammalia; order Rodentia; family Octodontidae; genus Octodon; species Octodon degus. The sequence continues at coordinate 1,690,521 of NW_004524840.1, forward strand.
GGGAAACATCTCTGTAGCAACAAAATACAGGCTGAACTTAATGCAGTACAGAGTTTCTTTCCTGTTGCTCAGAGTCATACTATGGAAAATAATTAACCATAACTTCCAATTATGAAAGCAATTTCAAAAATAGCTCAAGACAGGACAGGGCATCAGCAATTATTAAGTGTTTTAAATGAGTCCAGGATGGAACTGGGTTGAAATTCACTGACTGGTATGAATGAATGAATTTTATAACCTTGAGGGAATTTATTCAAATACAGTTAATGTCATTAATGTCACAAACTTCCAGCACTGGGTTTTAGAGCATATATTTGAGACTATACTCTTTGTTAAGAACCTAGAGTGTGAATATTTTACATTTCTGGTTAATCTTAGTCTTGCATGAGTAGGTAAAGAAAAGCTTTGAAATAAAAATAATTAATTCATTGCTCTTATTGTTCTACAATTAGGCAGAGTTGTTTTTAAAAAGCCAGAGAAAGGCATGATATTTATCAATTAAAATTGAAAACACCTCAACTGAAACATTAGTGCAGTGCTTCTCAACTGTGGGCTACATTCATAAGTTTTTCAAAAAGAAAGTTTTATGGCATTGTAGTTCAATTACGTTAGGAAATAAAACATTGCATAAACATTTATGTTCATTGTTCTTACAAAAATTATAAAATAAAAATAACCAACGTATTAAGTACAAACAAAACTGTTCAACTTGCC
>NW_004524840.1:1692143-1692634 GCF_000260255.1 Octodon degus
AAAAATATTTTAACCAGTGACTTAAAAATTATTAAAACCATTAAAAGTTATTTTAAGCATTTAGAGCAAATGTTCTTTTTTCAAATATCTGAGCAAGCCAATCTGAAGGAAGTCAAAGACCATCAGTCTCAGCAGCTGTGTTTGGTGTAGGCGGTCTGGGGAGTTAATGCGATCACTCATGGAGCTGATCGAGTGGGACTAGAGGCGTATCGAGGTGGACAAGGTGAGCTGTAATCCAGCTAGCTCTCTAGGGATGGTTGTGACTTTCAGGTTCCCACGAACATGAGTTTAAAGAGTGCTAATCTAACTTCTTCTCACCCTTTGTGCGTCTTCTGTATAAGTGGATGAAATGTAAAAGTTAGTGAAAATTGTTTAAATTTGTACATAGAGTAAATGTTTTCCATATATTAATTTAAATTGTCTGTTTACTAATGACTTTGAAACCATTTACTAGATGTTTTCTAAACAGTACATTTTATTATGTTTTAAGC
>NW_004524840.1:1696730-1697268 GCF_000260255.1 Octodon degus
ATTAGAACAAATCCCTCTATTTGAATTAAGAGAATGTAGCTGTATATCTATCCTAACCATTTTGAATACACAGATAATAAATGGTCATTCATCTGTATCCCCTTTTTTGTTTAGTTCCATCATTTAAATATTATAGGTGTGTGAACTCATTATGCTTTTTTTCATGTATGTACTTCATATAGTACTGATGCATCATTGAAGAACTAATGTGAATCAGTTCCTCATTTCCTCATTCTTTTTATTTTCTGAATTTTTTAGTTCGCACTCTTCCATCATCTTAGTTACTTTTATCTCATTGCAGGACAAATACTTGACACCCAAAATGAGGGAAGGAAAGATTTACCTGGCTCACAGTTAATGGAAGTTTCAGTTCATACTCGACTGGCTCCAAGGCAGAGGGGCACATGGTATGGGCAGCAGTTCATGGCAGCAGCAAAGAGCAAGAGCATATGGCAGGAGTAGCGACAACAGTGCTGCAGACAGCAAGGCTGTCCCTCTGTCTCACTTAAGTTGCATTCAGACTGTCTGCCCCAGGCTG
>NW_004524840.1:1698948-1701003 GCF_000260255.1 Octodon degus
TTGTCTTTTTATTTTTATCACTCACCAGTATCAGGCACTACCTATGAATCCACGTGTTTATCTTCATTGTCTTCCTGCCTCCTCTCAACTGAGAGAGAACAATGACATATTGTTTTTAATATTACTATGTGCCCAATAAGTAGATGAATGCTAAGAGCATACTACAAATTCAGAAAGTAATTTTGGAGGCATTGAACATATTGAAATCATGTTTGGGTTGTCTCTGGATTTTCAATTTTGTGGCATCGACCCATGTAATTTCATTTGTTAAGTAGGGGCTGGTTCACATTCTTCATCTACTTTTATAATTAGGATTCAATTCTTTGTAGTCTGTGTTCACATTAATGGCAATAATTTACCTATAGTTAGTATGAAAAGTTTATAAATGTTTCTGTTATTCTACTTTAATAATATCTTTTGCCCTTCTTGTTGTATAGAAATTTTAAAATAGTTTCATTACATTGGCCAATCAAACTTAATTCTTATAAGAAATATGTAAATGATGCAATTGTGCTGTAAATGATCTATAGTTTTATAATATTTTAAAGTTTCTTATGAATCACCTAATAAGTATCTTTTAGTATATAGTTTGAGTTTGGGAGTAATTAATTTTATTCTTAGGTATTTTATAATTTTTTTTTCCATTCTGTATTGAGTGTTTTATCAATTACAATTTTAAACTATACAATGAGAATATAATTAAATTTATGCGTTTATTTTGCCACAGCTAATTTTCTGAACTATCTGCTTGGTTCTTGTGGTGGATTAACCTAAGATGAACTTCTAACAACCAACTGAACTGAATCAGCACAGTTCTGGGTATGGAAGGCCCACCTGAGGATTGTTGCCAACAGCAAAAAGGCAGAACTGGAGAGGAAGATGGTGCTCCTGATTCTCCTGGAGAAGCCTGTTGTGCTGATTTTCCTGGAATGAACTCGGCTGTTCTCATCAGAGGACAAGCTCAGGTCCTTGCTGTCACTGAAGATGGTATTGGTTCTCTTTAAAGAAGCTCTGGCCCTTACCTTGAGTGTCACTTTCTGGCTCCAGGGCAGATCCCTCCACCCACTGCCATAGATCTTCATCCCACCAGTTCAGACTTACTTGCTTCCACCACTGCCTTTTGGGCCTGTTCAGAACAGATCCTTGATACAGACTGGCATGAGACATTGTCGTCAGATAGAAGCCTCCAGTTGGACTTGGCAGAAGGCATTACTGTGGACTTTAGGTCTTCAGCTGGACTCATGCAGGACATCACTATGGAAACCAGGGCCTATGCTGTATGATTTGGGTTTCTAGTACATGGTAAGATCTACTTTCTTTCACATTTGACTCTTTGGGTGAATATTACAAAATAATCCTATAAATTATGCATCCTGTTACAAGGCCAATCTTTTCCCTTGTAAATTCTGACAACAACTGCTTTATTTATTTATTTATTTTCAGAACAGGGGATTGAACTCAGACCCTTGCACTTGCTAGGCAAGTGCTTATCCTACTGAGCCATCACCCCAGCCCTCAACTGTTTTAATTGCTACTGCATGTTATACATGAGAAAATAAGACACCAAGAGACAGCTAATAATGCTCAGTATCTGAATTCAAGCTCCAATTCATTTCAGCTGAAATTCTATGCCTGAAATTTGCCTCATTCCATTCTACTGTATGTTCTTAGCCATTAGGACAAGGTAACTGCCTGAGTTCTTTACCTCCTAGCTATCCAAATTATCTATGACAATAGAAAACTGTGATTTATATTGGGCTATTGGGCTTCCTCTGGGGACTTTGGGCAGTGTAGAGACATTTCTGGTGTTACCCATGGGAAGGCCCATTGGCACCCTGCAGCACAGCCTGGAGGTGCTGCTGAAACCCCACGTGGCACAGGGCAGCATGCACAACAAAAAGCCATGACTGAAACTAGCACTTAGATATGTTACACAGATATGTACTGTGGTAGTCCTGCTTGCACATAGCTCTATCCCTGATTGTCAAAATGAAGTCACTGAATATCCCTTTGTGTCCAGGGTTTTCTTCATCTTGACCTTTCAAAATAGGATAC
>NW_004524840.1:1702098-1703037 GCF_000260255.1 Octodon degus
TAGCGTATTTCTCACTTAGCAGTTTTCTCACTTTAGGGCTGGCTCAATAGCTCAGTGGATTGAAGCACCTGCAATCAGGTGCAGGGGCCTGGAGTTCCATCCCCTGTCCTGCCATGCCAGCACCCCCCTGGAGCACACTGAGACAACAACTAAGACTGGGCATGGTCACGTGCCTGTAATCCCAGGTTTTGGGAGGCTGTAAATAGGAGAATCACTACAAGTTTGATGTAGAAGTGAGACCCTGAACACCCTGTAGACCCTTCCCTAAAATACAGGGAAAAACCCAATAATTTTCTCACTTTTCTGGTGAATACATTCAAAATTCTCTCTTCTTTTTTGAGAAAGACAAAATATCTAGTTAGATTCACCCCACTGTGACCCAGAGAAATAGAACTATGGCACTTATCTAATAGTAGCACTGATCCTGTTTGCAAACTCTGTTACATCCACTACTCTCCTGGGAATACTCTAACCACTACTCTGCTCCAAAAAGTTTTATGACACCATCTTTCATTAATGTGTAGTCTACATGTAAGTGAGATCTCCTGGTCTTGTCTTTTTGTGCCTGGTTTATTTCACTTAATATAGTGTCCAGTTTCAACTATGTTGTTGCAAATAACAGGATTTTATGGTTTTAGTAGTTGAACAGTACTTCTTTGTGTGTATTGTGTCACATTTTCTTTGTCCTTTTACCTATTACAGGGAATTTGCATTGAGTCTATACTCTGGCTGTTGTTAATAGTGCTACAATAAACAAGAGAGTACATCTATCACTATAGTATGATGTTTTCAATTCTTTTGGGAAAATACTCAGAAGGGGAATAGCTGGATTGAATGGAATTTCCACTCCTACTTGTTTTTGCGGAGGCTCCGAACTGATTTCCATAGTGGTTGCACCAGTCTACGTTCCTAGCAGCAGGTGAGAAGGGTTCCTTTTTC
>NW_004524840.1:1704859-1706471 GCF_000260255.1 Octodon degus
GGCAGCAACTGGCATGTCATGAGAAGCAGCCCATATTGAGAAGACCAGAATGACAGGCAGTCCAAACATGAACTTACTATTACAAATTGCCATCTTCAGTGCCATTACTTAGTTCACAGGTGTCAGTATATATAGTTAGTCTGGGTGAGAATCCTTCCAATTAAGTGTTAAATTCAAAAATCTTCTGAAGATTCTCAGGATCATTGCCTTACCCATGTTCTACATATAACTGTATGGCTTGCCACTGTCATGTTTCCTAGCTCTTCTCTACCCTCACTTAATTATTTTGTCCTTAAGTTCTTTCTTTCCTTTTCGGTGTATTGTACCTTTCTATTTGTATTTGTTCTTTTGAGTTCTTATACAAGGGAAACTATATGATATTTATGCTTGTGTGTCTGGTTTATTTCACTTCTGAGTATATCTTCAAGTGGCATCCACTTCAATATAAAGGCTTTGAGTTTATCATTTTTTATAGCTGAGAATACTCTATTGTATAAAAATACCACATATTTTTCATCCATTCCTCAGGTGATGGACGTTTTGGTTATTTCCAAGATTTGGCTATCACAAATTGTGCTACTATAAACATATGTACACATATATCCCTATGATATGATTTCAGATCCTCCAGGAAAATTCCAAGTAGACAAATAGCTGGTTTAAATAGGATTTCCAGTCCTATTTTTTTGAGGAGTCTCCACACTGATTTCCATAATGGTTGCACCAGTCAACATTACAACCAGTAGTGGAGAAGGGTTCTTTTTTCCTCACATACTCTCCAACATTTGTTGTTGGTACATTTCTTTATAATAGCCATTCTTTCTAGGGTGAGATGATATCTCAATGTTGTTTTAAATTTCATTTCATGAATGGCTAGTGATGTGGAATATTTTTCCATATATTTATTTTCTTCTTTGATTTCATCCTCTGAGAAGTGTGTGTTCATCTCAGATGCCCATTTCTTGACTGAGTCTTTAAATATAGGGGCCATGTGTTTTTTAGTTCTTTATAAATCCTAGAGAGCAGACCTTCGTCTGAGTACTTATTTGTCAAGATTTTGTCTCAATGTGTGGATTGTCTTTTCACTTTGTTGGTAATTTCTTTTGAAGTGCAAAAACTTCTCAATAAGAGGAGGTCCCAGTTGTTAATTCTTTGAAGTGTTTCCCATGTGATTTGCTTTTTGTTCATGAACTCTGTGCCTACACCTGTGTCTTCAAGAGTTCCTCCTACTATCTCTTCCAGGAGATTTAGTGTTTCTGCAGAGCCTTGCCTCCATGGTGCTTCTGTCTGGGAGCCCGCTGACCATGCAATGAATTTGTGGAGCAAATTAGATGTCTGCCTTTAAATTGTGGGCATCTCACAATGTATTCTGCAATGAGAAAGTTGACTGATAGAGTGACATAGCTACCACTATCATTCCCTCTTTACAGATGAGAAAATTAAAACCCAGTGAGAGTAGATGACCTGCCCAATGTCACAGACAGTATCTGAGAGAAAATCCATATCAAGAAACTAAAGAGCACACATCTTCAATTACTGTACCATGTGTAGACTCCAAAATCTATAAAATAGAGAAATGAGAGAATGAGTTCAAAGAAACCACTGTATGCAG
>NW_004524840.1:1710946-1713050 GCF_000260255.1 Octodon degus
AAATTATACTACAAGGCTACTGTGATAAAATCAGCATGGTATTGGCATCAAAATAGACCTGAGGATCAATGGAATAGATTAGAAGATGCTGAAGCCCTTATGAAAACACTCAGCCACCTTATCTTTGACAAAGGATCCAAGCATATGCACAGGAAGAAAGATAGCTGCTTTAACAAATGGTGCTGGAAAAATTGGCTCTCTACATGCCTAAAACTCTAACTTGACCCAGGTCTATCACCATGCACTAAACTAAAGTCAAAATGGATTAAAGATCTAAACATTAAAACAGAGACACTAAATCTCCTGGAAGAGAAAGTAGGAGGAACTCTTGAAGACATAGGGGTAGGAAAAGAGTGCATGGACAGAAATCAAATCGCACGGGAAGCAGTTGAAAGAATTAACAACTGGGACCCGCTCTTACGGAGTTTTTTCAAGTCAAAAGAAATTACCAAAAAAGTTAAAAGGCAACTCACAAATTTGGAAAAGATCGTGACAAATAAGTACTCAGACAGGTCTGCTCTCTATAATCCATAAAAAACTAAAAAACACTAGGGCCCCAAAATTTAAAGACCCAATTCAGAAATGGGCATCTGAGATGAACACACACTTCTCAGAGGAAGAAATTAAAGAAATGAATAAATATAAGAAAAAATGTTCCACATCACTACCCATTCGTGAAATGCAAATTAAAACCACATTGAGATGTCATCTCACCCCAGAAAGAATGGCTACCATAAAGAAATCACCGAACAACAAATGTTGGAGAGAAAGGAACCCTACTCCATTGCTGGTGGTAATGTAGACTGGTGCAACCGTTATGGAAATCAGTATGGAGACTCCTTAGAAAAGTTGGTCTGGAAATCCCCTTGAAACCAGCTATTTCTCTACTGGGAATTTTCCCAGAGGATCTGAAAACATCATAGCATAGTGATATATGTGTGCCTATATTTATAGCAGCACAATTTGTGATAGCCAAATCTTGGAAACAACCAAGATGCCCATCACTTGAGGAATGGTTGAAAAAGATGTGGCATTTTTACACAATGGAGTATTATTCAGCTATTAAGAATGATAAACTGCAAGCCTTTATATTGAAGTGGATGCCACTCGAACCTATACTCATAAGTGAAATAAACCAGACACACATGTGTAAATATCGTATTGTCTCCCTACTGTAAGAACTCAAAAGAAGAAATACAAATAGAAAGATATAATACAAGTAAAAGGAAAGCAGGATCTCAAGGAATTAATTAATCAAGAGAGGGAAAGGAAAAGCGCTAGGAAACATGACAACGTCAAGCCATACAGTTATATGTAGAAGATGAGCAAGGCAATGATCTTCAGAAGATATTTTAATCTAACAGTTATTCAGAAATATTCTTACCCTGACTAACTATATATACTGATACCTGTGAACTAACTACTGCACTCCAGATGGTAATTTGTAATAGTAGTTTAATGCTTGGAATGCCTGTCATTCTGGTCTACTGAACATGGGCTGCTTGTCATGATATGCCAGTTGCTGCTATGATGTCTCTGAGGTAGATAGTTGTTCAAGAAGAAGCGGGTGGTGAAGGAAAGCAAAAGATGGGAAAAGGAATATTGTGGGACTGTCCTCTTTCAAGGTTGTATATGATGAGATTTTGGGACTTATGTGCAAACATGAGAATTATATAATTCTTTGTGCCTATTTTTAAAATATATTCTCATTTTTAAATGTTTTTTATCATATTCCGTAGGAACTTCAAGTTCAACATATCAATACTTGATGAAAAACACCTGTACCATATTATGCCTAAGATGTTTGTTATGCAGACAGTGAGGTTAAGCTTAACAGCCTAAGTTGTTTGATAATAGCAACAAGCTTTTTCTTCCAGATGGTTAACAACCTAAGTTTGCAGACCAAAATTAGGGAAAAAGAAGGGCTGCAAGGAAAGCCATCATTTTGGCTCTTGTCTTCTAAGTTCAATTAAGACTCAGGACATATGAGAACTTGTACTGTAATGTTATGTAACTCGGTAGTGTCCCAAATTTTCTGATCAAGGGGATTATGGGGTAAAAGAAGAAATTGATCGATGATGTAGAGTGTGCCTAAGGAGAGTCA
>NW_004524840.1:1713150-1726634 GCF_000260255.1 Octodon degus
CAGCATCTTGCTGCAGCACTTGCTATATCTGTTTATCATGACTTGCAAAGACACTCAAAGAAAGAGGACTTCTAGAACTCTCCAGAGAGAGGCAAGAACAATGAGCAAATTGTATTTTAAGCAAAGAGGAGGCCTATTAAGGAAGATTAGTGATGATGTGAGTTTTACTGTAGTGAGTATTAAAAAAAACCCTAAACACTCACAGTAGTTTTTGATCAAACCTCCTAAGAGCAGCATGAATTGTATTAATTGATATATCTGTCCCAGGCCTAGTGCAAATAGACAAGCACTGTAGCACTGATTTTAACTGCCAACTTCCCTAGGCTGGGAATTTCATCTAAAGTGATTCTGGGTTGATAATGCTCTAAAATGCTTACTACAAACAAATTAAACTTTTCTTTGAATAAGATCTCAGTGAATTCTCATAGACAGGTTGTCAATAAACAGAGACAACAATAAAAACTTTAAAACAGACTAGGAAACATCATAAAATGTAAGGACAATAGTAGGGGAAACAGCAAAACCAACTTGGAAACATTTGATATTCAAGTTATTATGCATATAAAATAAGATTAAAGTCTGTATAATAAAACTGAATAAAGTATCAAGAGTTTATTAAAAGTAAGCAGGTGAAGCTGACACAAAACCAAGTAAGTAAAATGTAAATAAAATGGAAAAAATGCACTTTAACAAAGAGTTAGTTCTTTTGAAGACCTTTGAAGGAAACATATAAATGTAAGAAATAATTTAAAGCAACAAAGAAATTTTAAGTGTTACAGTAGAAAAATATCCAACCTCAGCCTTTCAAAGGTTATATTTAACTGGAATATATATAGATGTGTGCATAAAACAATGGATTTTTGTTTTCTAGAAAGTCAAATTATAAAATTAAAATTCTTAGATTTTCAGAAGTAGAAATTATATTGAAACTAAACAAACAAATGTTGAACAATAGAGATACATTGCAATAAACTGTAGATTACCTATGAAAACACTGAAACATGATGACCTCAGTTGAAAGGAAAAAAGACAACTTCCTTAGAAAGGAGCAGCAGTATAGATATAGAGGTCATCTGCATCTCTCCTAGAAGAAGAGAATGTTATCCTTAATTTGTGTTGGTAATTGACACTTCTCCAAGTCACAGATACATGCAATAAATATAAATTCAGCCATTACTATTTATCAAATGGTGAATAGTACTTGTTCTGATTCCATTAAAAAAAAAATACAGCCTTTACAGGACATGTTAGACAGAACAGTGTTCCCTTCTTCCAAGAAAGTTTAATCCCCAGATTCTCTGAAAATGTTTCCTTATATGGTAAAAATAACTCTGCAGATATAATTAGATAAATGACCTTGAGATGAGGCCATTTTCTTGGACTATCCCAATGGGTCCAATGAAGTAAGAAGGTCTCATACAAGGCAAGATCTCACTAAGAAAGAGGATGTTGTAACCATAGCAACAGAGGTATGAGTGATACATTTAGAAGATAGTAGCCATAAGTCAAGGAAAGTAGATGTCCCAGAAAATTTGACAAGGTAAGGAAACGGTTTATTCCATATTAGAGAAGAAATACAGCTCAGAGGACCCCATATCTTAATTTAGCACCATGCAACTTATGGAGGATTTCTGACCTCCAGAACTTTAAAAGAGTAAGTTTGGGTTAATTTTAGCCACTGAGTTTGATGTATTTGGTTATAGCAGCAATATAAAATAAAACTGCAATCATTGATTTTTCTCTTACTAGTAGTATATACCACTGAATGCTTCCTAGTGTTAATGAACCAGTATTATAATGTACATGTATGGCACATAGGGTATCTTGAAGAATTCGATCAGGCAGAGAGGAAGGGGACAGGAGCCCTTGGACAGAGAAAAGAAACTTGAGCCAAATCTGGAAACTTGTTTTCCTTGTTGGCAAATAGGCTCACAAGTGACTGAGCCCTCCCAAGAACCCTTCCCAACACTCCCACACGTGAGGTCTAAAGTAGGCGTTCCCTCAGCAGGCACCGTCATGCTGGAGTCTCTCTGCTTCTACCTCTCCAATAGCAAAAACGCCTGCTGCGCTTCACGCTGTGTCTCATCCACAGACCTGGGGTATGGTGTGCTGAATGAACGAAGTTTCCAGAAGAAGAAGCTGTGTTATCAAGGCTCAGTTACATGGGTCCATTCGCTTCTGCAGGGAAGCTGATGTGGCTGTGGCAGTCAGGGTACAAGGCACAAGAACCAAGACTTGGAAGCTAGAACTGACTCACTGTTCATAATAGCAGCTCTAGGCATGTCATTTCCTTGATCCAAAGTTTTACTTAAATTTATTTTCATTGGTTCATTAGAATGTAAATCTATACATATTAATGGGGATAGTATGACTTTTGATACATGTATACATTTCATGTTTAAAGCAGGTTAAGCATACTTATCTCCTCCAAACACCTTCTTTGATCTGTCTGTCTGTCATGATGCCACTACTGTGGTTTACAAAAGTACTCCACCAGCCCCTCATGATCCTTTCTTATCTAGTTGGCTGTTATATCCTTTAATCAAATTAAATTCTCCAGGTGCTTTTCAAGATCCATTCCTTTATTGGATTTCTTTCATTTAGCTTTATCTGAAAGTTCCGAATGCTTGCCTGCCCACCTGAGTCTCCCACTATACAGGTAGCAGATTTCTTACCAGTTTCTATCTCATCATGAAAACATTACTGGGTTTTCCCTACACTCAGGCCAGGTTTGATCTCTGTTTCCTCCCTGTAATAAAATGTATAACATATTATCCTTCTCTTAGGATAGTTTGTTCCTTTTGAGTAGCAGTCAAGTAACAACTGTGTACCGTGTTTCTTGACTGGATTTCTATGTTGAAATTCTAGGAAATAGCTTACTCATCTATTTAATGCCATCTCTTTCCACAGTACTTAAGTAGATTCAAAATACTGTCACTTCAGTAAGGATATATTAAATTAATTTTGTTTTGGAACTTCCACAAAGTATAAAGATTTATTTACTAGGAACTTGTGTTAATGCACTTATTCCTTTGTTGTCTAAGGGATAATAAATAATGTTTCCAAAAGATAAAGCCTGGAATAATGAGTTACACAGTTATAGTCATAGTTTGAAGTGAATTTTGCCACTTATAAGAAATCTAAAAGAAAGTTGACTGTATACTTTAGGACTTTCAAGTTCTGTTATTTAAAAACAACAAGTGGGCATCATTCCCCTAGGCTGTTCTGCATTCTTTCCAGACAATAGCAGACAGCTGCACAAAGCAGATGTACTTTTTCATGTAATTATTAGACAAATGTTAAAAAAACCCTGCGCACAAAATAATAACAAGCAAATAGAAATACCTAAATCCTGAGAGAATTACTGATTGCTAAAATATTTGTTAAAAATCTTACCTAGTATTTCAGATGTGACCACCTTGATAAATAAAAATAGCTTTCGTTCTCCAATTGGGTTTAATGGATCTGATCCATGTTTAAGGCAATAAAGTGTCAAACATGTATTTACCTGTATAGAAAAGACTTCAAAATTGATGAAGTGGTGACCTCTAGCGTATACTGTTGTTTAAAGAATGCCCCAAAGCTAATGAGTTATAAATAAAAAAAAAAATTAAAGATGTCTATTTCTTAGCTGACTTTAAATTTGCTAACTACTGATTTGGAGGGAAAACAGGTAGGGATGGTTATAATTTTTATTTTAATCATAAACTTGTCCAAATGCGAAAGGTTATAAAAGAAGTTATTTTGTTTTCTAAAACACTCTTGAGTTGAGTGTCCATAAATCACTTCATTCAAATATGTTCCATTTTATTATTAGGTACTCAGTATTAAGCATGCATTTTAAAACTAATTTGTTTGTTTATTTGCACAGGATCTTACTACACAGCTTAGACTCACAGTGATCCACTTGTCTCAGTCTCCCCAGTGCTAGCATTACAGGCATGTGCCACCACATCGGGTTGGTTTCTGTGGCTGGCTCATTGTGTTCTGGGTTGGGGCCAGTATGGCATGCAGTACTTGGGATCTAACACTGGTCCATGCACTTACCAGGAAGGCACTTAGACCTCCAAGCTATCTCGCCAGCCTTACATTTGTAATTGAAATGCAAATTTTTTATGCAGCAAATTTTTCATGTGCATAGCCCATTGATTCAGGGTAGTTTTATATTTTACTTGATTCCATTATAAAATGTATAACAATTAAAGATGATTTAAAAAAATAAAATAGGAAAACAGTGTTTTGTAGAGCATACACATGTGAATGTAGAGGCCAGAGTATAAGATATTTGACTGAAATTAAATTAGTTCTTCATTAATAATTGGAAACTGATACTCTCACAAACTGTAGAATGTTACTCTTCTGAATCTTCTAAATGTTATTTAATAAATTCTAGTAACATCTGCATTAACATATACAATAATTTGAAAACCTAAACCAAAGGTGAAAAGTTTATTTGGTTTTGTTTTTCCAATAAATCTCTACCATGGCAAACATTAGACATTAAACAAACAGGAAAAAAAGGGAAAACATAGTAATTTAATTTTTAAAGAAATCTTTGAAGTTGGCTTTGAGAAACTTTTAAGAATTCACAGCCATCTACAGGGGCATGCAAAGAGATGAACATCTGTGACTGGGCATCACAGTGCAGCCACCTACTCCAGAACTGAATGAGCGGGTCTGTTTGGTGTTTCTCCTGACTGCTTCTCAGAAGCTTCTCCTAGGCTCTACCTGTATTTACTATGACCATGACTTATCTCAGTTAGATCAGGAAAGATGAAAATTACGTGAAAATCAAGTGGTACTGCAGTTCAGGCACTTAATTTGTTCACAGTTCTGGGAAATATAGCCGGGATCAGGCTAATCACCTGATGCGGAATTCGTGAACAGAAGCAAATTTTTGACAAACGGTGCTGTTTGTGAATGGAATTGTTCACTAACAAAAGTACTTGCAAACCAAGACATCAAGACATACACACATTCTGCTTAGCTGCTTTATTCCCATCACCTAATACTGTGCCATGAACATATTTATGTTATTACATTATTTTCCATAAGGTCATATTTATGAAATACAATGCATAAACAGCACTTGTGTGACCCGATTGTCTTTTTAAAACTTACAGTAGATGATAAAGTAAAGCATCTTAACTTTGTCTCTAAACAAAATTATATTTGCTAGCTGGAGTATTTGACTTTGCATAATAATAATTAGTGATGTTCATTTTTCTCTTTGAAAATGTATATACAGTTTTTCAACTCAGAGCTGGCACTGCAGTGCTATGGACCTGGAAGAGATGGGTTGTGTCTAGCTTCCTGCTTCTAGTATGTGCCACTTGCTTTGAGACTCAGAATGCCTGAGTCACCTCTGAGCCAAGGGAAGGCACAGGGCCAAGAGGCAAAGTGCCTTGCTCCCAAGTCTGGCTCTATCTGGAAAAAGAAACGCTTTTTGTGGAATTTAACCTAGGGCTCACACTTACTTCTCTCATTGCTCCCAAGCAAATATTGGAAGAGACTTGTTTCTCACATGGTGTATTTCAAAGGGATTCCTCTATAAAACAAGAAAGAAATATAAGATACTGGGTGTGTTAGCTATCAGTGTTAGTCATCGAAATCTATATATAATATATGCCTAAGACTTTTATCTTACTCAGAAATGATTAAGTGTCCAGCATTCTTTGATTTTTTTTCCCTTGGGTTATAGCTGTAGTTTGCTATTTTTTTATTTTTATTTTTGCCGGAACCAGGGATTGAACTCAGGTCCTTGCACTTTTTTTTAACCAAAAATATTCTGTTTGCAGAATAACAATGCCAAAATTCTTTTGTTTTGCTTGTTACCTTCAGTCCATATATTTTCAAATATTTTGAATTAGGATTGTACAAACAATTCCCACATGTAAGAGTGGACATGTGTAGGGAGAAACTCATCTACTTTCTTGACATTCTAACAAGAGGAGACACTGAAACACCCTGCCCAAGATTTCTCAGAAAAATAATTCAGTTGTCTTTGTGCTAAAAAAGACAAAACTGTATTGGTTGCCTCTAAGAAGTAGAGATGAAAATTTGTGAAGCTCTCAGTTACTCATCAAGCACTCATTATTTGCATTGCTATCTATGGAAATTATTGTCGAGCTTACTGAATTCTTCCAAAAGATAGCAGCGTGACCTCAAAGAGCCTGATTTACAGCAGCCTGGATTCCTGGACTGTTTATTGTAGATAAGGGATTGGTTTACTGGCAAATTCCTGTAGGTTATGGGTTAGAGTTCTAATTTTAAACATGATTTGACCCTTGCTTGTTTATATATTCAATTTCTCACATATTTGCCTCTTCAGCTATCTATTATCTGTCTCTCTTCACTGGCATGTAAGCTTTGGGGATAAGACAGTGTCTGGTGATTTATTACACTTGGGGCTAGGTTTGACATTTATGAATTTCCCTACTCTCTGTGTTTTGCATGTAGTCCATGATCAATATAAATTTCAATAAAGACTAGATAAATTTGATGCAATCCATTTTCCTGATGGGTTAGATGAACAATAAGCCACGTGGAGGAAACTGTATTATTTAAAGTACATTGAAAAGCTATGATGCAGGAAACACTTGCTTGTATTTTGTTTGGGTAGATACAATTTCTCTGTCTACAAGTGACTTAGAAATAAACTTTAAATCTACTGAGTTTATAAAGAGTATTAAAAATTCATATTATATATTAAACTATGCAACTTTGATCTAAATAATTAGAAATAACATGACATTGTCATCCCATATATTATTGTTCCCCTTCAAAAACCAAAGTAATGGACAAAATAAAATTATAATTAATTATATGTTTAAATAACAAAAGTAAAATGTTCCATTGGTGAAATAGGTCTTATCCTATTATTTATCATGTTCGGGCAAATTTTTCATATTTTAGAAGAAGGACTCAGTCTTGGTGGCTTCACAGAACAATTTAATGCGCCCTCTGCTGCTGGGTGGCAACATTGTCTTCTAGTTCAGTTGTAATAAAGGGCTTCTGGTGTTGGGGACATGGCTCAATAGAATAAGCATTTCCCTAGCAAGCGCTAGGGTCCGAGTTCAATCCCTGGTTCCGCTAAATAAATAAATAAATAAACAAATAAATAAATAAACAAATAAAGGGCTTCTGAGTTTTCATGATGGTTGCCACTAAGCAGTTTTCTTAGTGTAATAAAGGGAGAGATTTGAGGTTATAGTCTCTTATACCTAAAACGTAGGTGACACTTCAGCTGTTTTATGATTTTAGGGCAATATTAATCATCATCAACTTCCACTTGAGATCAGAATTATGAATGATCTTCCCCAATCTGACCATCCTTATCTTTGAGTATGTATTTTTCCACTTGATTGAAAATCTAATCATACTTCAGTGTTGTTGAGAGCCCTGTATAACCATCTTGGCCAGAATTATAATAATGTCACTGTACACTTGTGGGTGGCGACTATGTTATCCTTTCAGTTTCTCAGATGGTGAATCTGCCGCTTCAGGAGCATGGACAAGAGCCAGGGTTTAACAGCACATGAATCCAAAGGTGACAGGCACAGCTAGCTGCATACTGCTTAGTGGCTCAAAGAGAATGCCGAGTCTTCTACATGTTCTTATTCTTAGGAATAAGATTTGCTTTATTTTAATCCAGACTCATAGATTTTTGACTACTAAAAGAGTCCTCCAGGGGCTGGAGAGATGGCTCAGTGGTCTAAAGCACCTACTTGGAACAAGCTTGGCAAAGCACAGGGACCGCGGTTTGATTCCCCCAGCACTACATGCCAGCCAGCCGCGCCCCCTGGTGGGCTGAGCTGGCCACACACACACACACACACACACACACACACACTAAATAAATGTTAAAAAAAATAATATTATAAAAGAGTCCTCCACTGTAGCAGCACATACAGGAATCATCTAGAGTCTACAGAGGCCATGTTTTCATCTAGTATTCATGGGCATATCTATTTTTGGGCAGAGACAGATTAGTATTCACATCTTAAGAATCCTGAAGTTTCTTTTCGCATTTTTTAAAAGTTTATGTATTTGGCAATGGGTCTCACTATGTAGCTTGGACTCGTGGTGATCCTCCTGTTTTCAGCCTCCCAGCACTGGAATTACAGGCATGCACCACCACTCCCACACTCAAGAATCTTGAGAATCTTCAAGTTTCATTTCTTTTCAAACTCCTTTCAACATCCACTGACTTTTGGTTGTTGTTTTTAATTTCTCACACTTTCTTCAGGCTTTATGCTCGTTTGTGTACCATAAAAATACACTCTGAAACTCCACCTTAAGGATTTGCCTTAAAATGAATGAAGTTTTAAAAAAATTACTGGTAAAAATACCTTCAGAATAATCCAGAGTTTTTCAGAAGTCAAAACCTTGAACAGCATAAATAGAAGGGACTCAAATTGTTTTTGAAAAAATGAATTCTGCATACATGCAACCAATTCATGTTCTATTTAAACCTCCAGAAATTGTGTGTGTGTGTGTGTGTAGCTGCCAATTTTAAAATGTATTTGCATATGATTTTTAAATTTATGATTGTTTGAAGTTAATGCATATTTGATATAAACTGGACTTCAAGCTTAAGTGTTGATTATTTCCCAGACTAGTCATATATAGTAAGATGCTTTGGGGTAAGGCAGGGCAGCATCTCTCAGTCACTCTCTTGATCGTGAAAGGAAACAACCAGCGCTCAGCAGTGTGCTCTGTCACTAAGGCATGAGGGTTAGAATGTATCACCTTAACCTACTGTTCACTTTATGATGATTTTATAACCCTGTTGTGTGCTATGGAGCATCTGTTTATGTTTAGAAGGAAAGTTGATGCTTTTCATCAGATTCCATGTAGATCTGAGATTTAAAAGAACTAAAATCTGTTTCTATATTTGCCTAAATCCTGTGTAAGCTGGGCTATGTTGGTAATGAAGTGTGACATACACACACAGTGGTATACATGCACAATTGAGTATTACTTAGCCATAAAGCAGGGGAAATTCATTTGTAGGAAAGTGGAAACTGTTTTGTTAAGTGAAATAAATCTGACATACAACCTTAAATAGCTTATGGTTTCTCTTATATAAGAACCCCAAAGCTTAAATAATTTAAAGTAATAAAGCAAAGGTAGGTAACAGAGAACAGCAAAAGAGATCTTTCTCAAAAGGGAAGGTGACCAAGAGATGGGGGGAAAAGGCAAGAGAAGGGGAAATAAAGAGATTTAAGATATGTTATGTACATTTCCTAACTCTCCATCAATGAATGCAGTCATTATGTATAGCAAACATGTACAGTTCTGAATTGAATTAAGGAATCTATTTTTAGTTATTCAGGATTTATGCAAATACGGGCTGGATTTTATTATTTTGGGATTTCAGATTTTTTATAGAAACTAATGAAAGTCAGAAAGAATAAATCTTTGCAACGTCGTGCCCCCTTCTGTAAAACTAAATGAAAAATGTGTAAACTCTTTTTCACAAGCAAATAGCCAATTTCTATTCTGTATCCTCTCTGTCTTACATAGGAGTCCAACCCAACAGAATTTTTAAAATACGCCAATGCATTGAGTGATGCTGTTACTGGGAACAAGTAATAATCTTCACATCTCAAGTTAAAATCCTTTAATTTGCCTCCCAAGAAGTGAGAAAGTAACAAAAGTATCCTAGAGAGAAGGAAGAAAACATTAGGGGTTAGAGAACATTTTGTTAAAATTGGGAAGAATTTTGGCTTTACATTTGTTCCTGGAATTGCATCAGTGACTGAATTTGTTGCCATTTAATATTAAGCTAATAAAAATGAATAATTTCTTCCTATTTTCACTATAGCATTGTTGAGTTATTATACAAAGGTCATTCATTTGAGATGCTAAAATTATCAGAGTGCTTAGAGCCACAGAACTGGAGGAGCTGCCAGTACGTGGGAAGCACCCGTGACGGAAAAGGGCATAGGCTTTAGAACTGAATCCTTTGTCTACATTTGGGTATTTCTTCTCTATATTAAAAACATATGATTTGGGAGATGTTTATAACCTGCTTGAACATCATTTTCCTCAGGTGAAAAAGCATCTTTTCAAAGATTGTGTATGGAGTATTGATCATTGTTGTAAACAACAGGCTAATTCTCATAAAAGTTCAAATTCCCTAATTTTTCATCTGTTCTTCTTTTCCTTTCTTACTTTTTTCTTTCTCCCCCCCACTTTATTTTTGTATTTTAGGCAAGAGTCTACAAGTTGTTCAGTGTCTTACTACTAGATCAGACTCAGTGATCCGCCTGTTTACCGCCTCCCAAGAGCTGGGATTCCAGGCACACACCACCACGCTGTCTCAATTGCTGTTTCACTGTGCCCCGGGGGCGGGGCTGGCACGGCAGAACTGAGGATCAAACCCAGGCCCTGCACCTGTTCTTTTCCTTTCTAAAAATTGACTATATTTAAAAAGAGTGATAATTTAAAATTGCATATCAAAAATCATTTTAAGGTTGAGTTTTAGGTGATTTCTGTTTTTGTATATTGTCTTTAATTTAAATAAACATTATTTCATAAAATATGGTATGTTACATATAGATACACAATCAGAAACAAAGCCAATTAATAAGTTCATTTACCTGTAAAATAGTGAGTAGATTTGGGTAAATCAGGCTGCAGATCAAAGGTATTCAGATAAAATGTTAATTTGGGT
The DNA here is from genome assembly GCF_000260255.1 of Octodon degus. Classification (NCBI taxonomy): domain Eukaryota; kingdom Metazoa; phylum Chordata; class Mammalia; order Rodentia; family Octodontidae; genus Octodon; species Octodon degus. The sequence goes on from NW_004524840.1 coordinate 1,723,832, forward strand.
AAATCTGAGGCTTATTTTCCATGGTACATGCTAACTCCATGGTCATCCATTATTAATAAATCTGTTGTGAGACATATTTAATTCCTATAGCCACATACTTCTCTTCCAGTTTTGGTTTTTCTATTCGCAGTGAGTTAGAAACATGACAGTACTGTGGAACAAATTGAAGATGAGGTAGGCACACACTGGTGCTTCCTGATTGCTTCTCAGTTCTTCACCCTCTCCCAAGTTTTACTGCAAAATAATGATTGCCCATGTGACGTTTGGAGTAAGCATTTATCACTTGCTGGTTTTACTGTTTAGTGTTTGACTCGTGGCACCAAATCCAACTGTTTTTACTATTGCTGATGAATTTGACTCATGTAAATATTCTTCACACACCTGAAAACATTCTCTAGGCACTTAGGGAGGAAAAACAATTAGAAAGGAATATTATTGATTGCCAGAAAAATATTTTAAGGCTGTTAAAATACATATATGACTAGAACAGAACATACTCAGCTGTCTGCCATTCTTATGAATTGCAGCATAAACTAAAACATGGGTTGAGACTCCGTGTTATCATTGTGGGAAGTTAAAAGTATATTTATTTTCCACTTTGTGCCTGGTCCTCAATTCAGAATTTTTAGAATTTGATTAGGTTTTAATGCATTATTTAGTCAACTTCTTAACTTTTCTCTTTAATAGTTGGCGAATTGATTTAGGAGTTAGTCACATTCGTTGTTCATAGTTACATTGTTGGGAAGAACTGTGATGCTGACTTCGTTAGTGGAGTTTCAATCTTCTGGGCTCAGGAGTTTTGCAAGTGAAAACTTTCTGGTTAAATTTTATAGCAGCTTCTCCAGCTGATCAATGCCTTTTGTATTCTAAGTGCCAGATATTTCTTTTATATTGCACCTTATTTTGAAATTTGTAAGAGTAGGTGGGACCAGGACATTCCTGCACTATTAGAGTATATCTAATAATTTGATTTAAAAAAAAAACGAATCTTGAATTTAGTCTGAGTCTTCTCATTATTAATCCACTGTTTTCTCTTCAGCTCTTATCCTGCAGTGAATTGGGACCAATACTGTAAAATTATTTCCATTAGTAAACAGTAGAATGTGAAATATTCAAGCCAAGTATCCAAAGGCTTGTGAAAACCACCAGCGTTTACATCAAGTAATGATATTTTACTTTGAAAAGATCCAGAGATCAATGAAGCAGAGTAAATAGCTCAAAAATAGACAGTGAAATATCCACGGATTTCCTACTGGATAAATAATGCATCGACAAGCAAGAGGGAATGGAGTATTTAACAAATGAAGCTAAAAATGTTCTCCTTTAAAAACAAACAGTTCACAATCAATTTTTATCATGCTAAAAAGAGAATTGCATTACTAACACAAGAGGTTAACACATTAAATGTAGAAAACAATACCAAAGGACAAAATAAAGAAACAAAAATTATTGCATCAGTGTACAGTTATTTAAAGAAGAAAATGAAAATGTAGCTTACATTTGTTTATGTGATGTAAATATCATTTTGCCCACTTTGAAAGTTTCAATATGCTTCAGTTAAAGTTTAAAATGTTTTTTTAAACTACCTGTTAGATCTGTTAGATCATTAGTTGCACTCAAAATATGGTAAGCGAGTTGTTTCAATTGCCCATCTTTACAGTGGTCCCCTACTTATGGTGGAGATTACATGTCAGACACTCCCGCGACAACTGAAAACCAGCAAAGTAGTGACTATATAAATCCTTCCCACACTTACAAACCATTCTAATGTTCTCAACCATTTTCTAAACTCTCAAACCTATGTAATTTTAACAAGAAACATATGCTGTATGGTACTGCGAAATCCTGTGATATATCAAAAAATCCACTGTTAGTAATTTAGATTAATATTTTTTGAAAACCCGTGAAACAGTGAGTTTGTGAAAGTCGAACTGTGAGATAGCGAGGGACTACTGTAGTTCCACAGATCGGAAAAATATTCCTTGCCTCATTCTTTTATTTTCTCATCAGCCAATTTTATTTTATTTTATTTTTCATCAGCCAATTTTAATCCTCCTTTGTAATTTCTCAACACATTTTCCCATAGTTTTATTTTCTTTAGAGTTTAGTGTCCTTTCTTCACTGTTTCCTCTGCACTTTTTTTTCTGAGTTTCTGTCAACTACACTGTCTTCTTTTAATGTATTTCTTCCTTATAGCACTCTCTTATCCATTTATTGATTTCCTTTAGTATTAAAATATTTGTTACACGAATGAGATCAGAAGCAACCAACTAAATAGCGCAAGCAATTAAACACAGGAGAAAAAGGAGTAAATGACAACTGGTAAATAACATGGCAACCTTAAGTCAATACATCTCAATTCTAACCATCAGTGTAAATGGGTTCAATTCCCCGATTAAAAGAAATAGACTGGCACAGTGGATTAGGAAACAAAATCCAACAGTATGCTGTATACAAGAAACACATTTAACTCATAAAGACATTCTTAGGCTGAAAGTCAAAGGATGGAACAAAATACTACATGCCGCAGCACCTCAGAAAAAAGCAGGGGTAGCAATTCTATTCTCAGACAGCCTCAACTTCAAACCAACAATGATTAAGTGAAATAAAGAAGGCCACTATATACTGGTTAGGGGAAAAATTCAAGAGGAAGAGGAAATACTCATAAATATGTATGCACCAAACACGGGAGCACCCAACTATATAAAGCAAATCTTAATAGACATGAAAAATCTAATATCCAATGCCACAATTTTAACAGGAGACCTTAACACACCCTTATCTCCAAAAGATAGGTCAACCA
>NW_004524840.1:1730599-1744119 GCF_000260255.1 Octodon degus
AGGATCTCAGGATAAATCCTGAGGGGATTTCACTGACCTTATCAGACCCAAAAGCTACAACTCTTGTTGCATAGGTCCTGCTTTACCTTTGTCTTCACCATCCAGAAGGAAAATATAAAAACAAATATAAGAAATAGAGCCATGCTGTTATGTTGAGCTGTGGGAGACTCAACTCAACAATTTCTAACATTGCCAGTTCAGTGGAAGACCCAATACTATTATGGGATACTGGACTGTTTTAGAATATTTTGCTGAGTTTACACACCTATAATGTTCAAATAACAGAACTTAACAAAAAAAGGTATACAGATGAATGTCCATTTTGTATCTGTGTATTCAATGTGGTTGGGATAGATATATAGTTACATTCTGTTAATGAATAGAATAATTGTTCTAATGGTGTTTGTAAATAGGATATTGAGCCCGCATCTTGTACAGCAATTAACCACTAAGAAGAATGTTTGCAGTGTGTTAATTATTGAAACTGTCCTACCGATTTGATTTGAAAAAAATAAAAATAAAAAAATTAAGTTGTAAAAAAAATATTTGTTAGATGAAAATAAAAGTCTAGAAGCTTTTTTTTTCAAATGTATTTAGTACAGAGTGTACAGGACCGCACGACATAGATCAGAGTTGTACTGATCCTCCTGTTTTCAGCCTCCCAAGTGCTGGAATTACAGGCATGTACCACCACGCCCAGTCTCATTCACCAGTCCAGCACACTCCAGAACTAGGGCAGGCATGGCATGCTGGGATTGAAGCCCAGTCCTTCAGTCTGCCTAAGCAGGCGCTTTAGTCCTCTGAGCTATCTGGCCGGCCCTCAGAAAACATTTTACACAATAACCACACTTATTTTCTTTTTACCCATCTACTTTCACATGTTCAGTGTTTGTGAGAGAGTAGACAAGGGGGAGTATGTTTTCAACATTATTATGTTGACTACATAATTTTCAGACTTTATTTTCATACTATATCAGCAACAATATCCATGTAAATAAGGATTTCCCAGCAGTAGAAAGATAACAGGCAAATGAATGGATGAATGTTCAATCACTTATTTATTATTGGTCTCTGTGGGGCAGTTGGATCATTTGTAGCTTTTTGCCACTACAAGTAGTGCTCAAAAGAACATGTATTTGTGAAACACTTATTAATATCTTTGACTTTACTAAGCATGAATTTCTACATCTTTCAAATATTTTTTATCTTTCTTTTTCCTCCCCTCAGCCTCAGTTGTGGAGCCAAAAGTAAAATCTTCCACTCCCTAGGAAGTCTTTCTGCACAGGTAGTAGAGAAGGAGATGGGTACTGCTATGGAATAAATAGTAAGCCAGAGCAGGGTGACCAGCCAGGTGCCCAGCAAACCTACTAAGATTGAAAAGAAAGAAATCATACTTTTTGTCTAGCCAAGAGGATACAACCTATTGCATGTGTTTTCAAGTTAAAAGGTCTTCAAGTCAGAGGACTAGACAGCAGCATTTGTCCTACTCGGTTCATCCTTACCTCACCTGGTATTTGAGGCAACCACCTATGCTAACTGGATTCACCCAGAGGGAAAACTTTCCCACATTTTATGACTAGTTGTTCTCTAGGGGCCAGGGAGATGGCTCAATGGAATAAACACTTCCCTGACATATGCAAGGGTCTGAGTTCAATCCCTAGTTCTGCCGGGGAGGGGGGAGAGAAATTGTTCTATAACATGTGACAAATATCCGCTGAAACTGGACTCCTGCTAAGCAACTTAAATTGGAGTGCCAGGTTTGATAAGAAGGGTTAATGTGTTTTGCTGGGGATCTCAGAGCCCTTGGCCCCATGGTAAATAGCAGACTACCTTGTAGGAAAGGCAGACTGGGGAGATCCAAAAACACACGGAAAAAGAGCCCCATCTCAACACAGGCTCTCAGACATCTCCACCAAGGTGACAGGCAGTAGTGGCATTATTGTTACTGACCCATTTGATTAACCCCTAACTTCTGGCTCTAGTTGATGTCATGGGACAGGTACTTACAATCCCAACCTGCAATTAGGATAGTTAAAGTGATCATTTTAAGCCATCATATTTAGGATAGTTATACAGTGAGAAAAAATTGGGCCAAATCTCAGTGCTGAATTTTTTTCTGTCCTTATTCTCCTTCTTTGAAAGTAAGAGAGCATTGATTCAGTGGAACCCAGAATGCACCAGGTCTATAAGGTTGGTCATCATTTTCTTCAGAGAGTCTCTCAGCTTTAAAGATGAGCATCTGTTCAATGAAACAAGTGTTTCTACATCTCATTATCTAATAAACTGTGGTTCTTTTCTCAAGAAGAACTTTATGAAGTTAAGAAGAAAATCTGTCCACATCTCTACTTCCAAAAAGTATCTAAAGAACAGGGAAGGTGGCTCAATTCAGGAAATGAAGGAAAGAAGCGTTAATTTTTGTATCTCATGTTTTAAAATGTTATAAAAGTTATTTCCCCTGTCAGCTTAGTTCTGGTGTCTTCTCCTATTATGACAAACTCATTCTGTCTCTAATACTTTTACATATATTGATTTATATTTATGAATTATTCAGAGAAAGGGATAGACAGCCATTTTAGTAATGCCCAATTAACATATAAAATAGATCTCCAATCTGTATGGGTAGATGAAGAAATTTACAGTACAAGGATTTGGGGAAAAAAAGAACCAGAAATTGAACTCATGACTTCTTGCTTGCCACATATGATACATCTATTTTCCTAAATATAATTCAAGTCTATCCTTTTTCACAGCAGAGTAATATTTCTTTGTGTATAAATATCACATATTTGTTTTCCATATCTATCAATGGACAAATAGGCCCCCTCCTTTATTCAGTTATTATGCATTATGCTACCCTAAATGCAGGAATGCAAATGTTACTGTAATATGATGCTTTACTTCTTTCAGGAAGATACTTAGAAATGAAATAGTGAGGTTGAATGGAACTTGTACTGCAGTGTCTTGAATAATATCCGTGCTGATTTCCATGGTATACTGGTTTAAATTACCACAAACAATGGAGAAGTGTTAATTTTCCCTGCAGTCTTACTGTATGCATTCTTATTTGATTTGCTGATGACAGCCATTCTTTCTGGAGTAAGGTGGAATGTCAGAGTTCTTTTAATGCCAAAGATGTTGAACATTTTTTTCATGTATTCATTAGCCATCTCAACTACTTATGAAAAATGTCTATTTCTTTCAGTTACCCATTATTTATTGGGTCTTTTAGACTGGGAGTCTAAGATTTAGAGTTTTTAATATATTACAGATGTGATGAATTGCCAACTGGTGGTCAACTTGGTATACCCAGATAAACTAAATAGTGTGGTGCTGGGTGTGGGAGGCTCACCTGAGTACTGTTGCCAGCAGTATAAGAGGCAGAATTACAGGGGCCAGGGAGATAGCTCAGTAGAATAAGTGCTTGCCTGGCAAGCACAGAGTCCTGAGCTCAATCCATGGTACCACAAGAAAAAAAAAAGAGGCAGAACTAGAGAAGCTGTTGAGAGGCTGTTAGGAAAGCTGTTTAAAGAAGCTGTTGGAAGCTGCTGGTTCTCTTGGGCTATTTTGCTGGGGGACTCTTTCTGGCTGGCTTTCCTGGTGAATTTGGCTATTCTCTATGAAGGAGTATGGGACCTTGTTGTCACTGAGAATGGCTGCAGTTCACTTTGGGGAAGCTCTGGTCCTCACCTTGAGCATCACTTACTGGCTCTGGAGGGGACAATGTGCACTTCTGTCTCCTAGAGAAACTTATCATGCTGTTTTTCCTGATGGGAGCTCAGCTTTCCCCATCACTGGAGGGGCTCAGGACTTCACTGTTGCTGAGGATGGCAACAGTACTTCTTGGGGGAGGTGTTTCTTACCTTGAGCATTTGTTGTTTCCTGTCTCCAGTTCAAGCCCCTCATCCCACTAGCACAGATCCTCCGTCCTGCTGGTACAGACCTTCTGGTTTCCACACTGACATTTGGGCCTTTCCAGTGCAAATCTGTGAAGCAGGCCTGCCTGAGACATTGTCATTGGCTCTGGGCCTCCAGTTGGACTTGTGGGAAGCATTGTTTTGAGTTATAAATTTTCAGCTGGACTCATGAATTGCTAGGATTGAGGTCAGTAACTGGATTCTTTGATCTCTAGTGTGTGGACAGATTTCCTGCATTCATTGTATATGATTTTTGGGTGTAAAACAATCTTATAAAGGAATTATAAAACAATCATTATAAAACAATCATAAAATTTGTCATATAAATCTTGTAAAATATTATTCCCTTTGCAAAAACTCCAAACCATGACAATATATATCAGTCCTTGGTTTGAGAAGTAGTTCATAAAATTTTTCCACTCCATGATTTAGCTCTTTTTTTTAAAAAAAATTTTGTATTTTTAGGGAAGTGTCTACAGGGTGTTCAGGGTCTCACTACTAGATTAGACTCATAATGATTCTCCTGTTTACAGCCTCCAAAGTGCTGGGATAACAGACACATGCCACCATGCCCAGTCTTAATTGCTCTCTGTGTGTCCCAAGGGTGGGGCCTGCACAGCAGGCCCAGGGAATGAAAGTCCTGGACCCTGCTCCTGATTGCAGGTGATTTTATTTACTAAGCTATTTGGCTGGACCTTTAGCTCTTTATTATGATGATTCTGTCTTTTTTCTAGGTATATATGTTATGGTTTATATTTAGTTGTCCCCCCAAAGCCTCATGCAGTCATGTGGCCGACTTCTAGAGTTTGGGATGAACTCATGATACACTGGGATCATGGGTGTGAGTGCTTCTAGGATTATGGGTGTGAGTGCTACACCTAGTCTGAGATGGATAACCTGAATGAACAGCCTTGCTCTCTGTAGCCATTGTTGCTGCTGCTCCTCCCATTTGCTCTTGCTGTCTTGCTGTTTTCTACCACCACTAACTGCTGCCCTCTGCTGTGTGCCAGTCTGCCTTGGAGCCAGCTGAGCATGGACTAAAATCTCCAGTAACTGTGACGTAAGTAAACCTCTCCTTCCTTCATTTTGAGTGTCAGGTATTTGTCCCAGCAATGAGAGGAGAGTAACTGAGACAAAATAATACCAGTAAAATTAATTTAACATAATACCATTTGTTGATTCTTGATGTTATTATTTCTTGTATAATTGGGGTTCTTTTCAGGAAATCCTTGCCTGTCTCAATGTCTTCACACATTTTCTTATTTCATTCCAGTTAATTAAGGGTTTTGTTTTAATAGGTCTTTTTTATGTAGTTTAGTACATGGGAGAATTATGAGTCTGAATTCAATTATCTGAAGGTATATTATGAATTTTCCAAAAACCACTAAAGGTCATTTTTCCTCTACCATATGATCCTGGCCTCCCTGTTGAAGATCAGACAGCTGAATGTGTCCAGGGTTATTTATGCATATTCTATTCTGTACAATTCTTCTATGTATCTATATTTTTCTCTGTACCATGTTATTTTATTATTCTGTAGTATAATTTGAAATCTGGGACTGTGATTCTTTGTTCTCATTGCTAAGGACTACTGTTGGTCTTCAGTCTCTTCTGGTTTCATATGCTTTTAGTTTTCAAATGCTAATTAATTTATTTATTACCAGGGATCAAACTCAGAACCTTGTGCTTACCGGGAAGGCACTAATGCCAGTGAGCTATCTCCCCAGCCTGATTTCATACATATTTTAGGATTGATTTACCTAGTTCTGCAAAGAATGCTTTTCATATTTTGATTGCAATTGCATTTCGTTTTCTGAAATTCTCTTCAAACTTCCTTTTAGAGTACTATTTTCACCTTAGAGATCTCTTACTTCCTTGGCTAGGTTAATTTCTAAGTATTTAATTTTTGTTTGTGCTCTGTGGAATGGTTTTTCCTAATTTCTCTCTTGGTGAATTCATTACTGGTGTGCAAGAGTGCTGTTGACCTTTGTGTGTTGGTTTTGTATCCTGATGCTTTGTTGAATTTGCTTATTAATTCCTTATTAAGTCTTTTGGTGGAATGTTTGTGTAAGGATCGTTTCATCTAAAGGATCATTTCATCTGTAAATAATGACAATTTGACTTCTTTTCACAAATGTATCATTCTAATTCTTTCATATGACTGACTGCTTTGGCTAATGATTTGAATAATACATTGAACTGAAATGATGATAGCCTTGTTTTGTTTCTGATTTTAGAGAAAGATTACAACTTTTCTCACTTAATATCATGTTAGTAATGTGTTTGTTATAAATGGCTGATATCAGATGGAAATAAAGTCCTTATAAACATATTTTCTTCATGGTTATTTTTATCTTAAATACACATTGGATTTTGTCAAAGGCTTTTTCTAAATCTACTGAGATTATAATATGATTTCTGTCCCTGCTTCTTTATATGATATATTACATTTATTGATTCACATATGTTGAACAATCCTTGCATCCCTGAGATAAAACCCACAGGTTATGATGTATAAAAATTTTGATTAGTTGCATTCTGATACCCAGAATCTTGTAGAAGATTTTGCATTTATATTCATTAAAGATTTTGTCCTGTAGTTGTATCTTAGAGTTGAGTCTTTGGTTTTGGAATTAGCATAATACTAGCTTCCAGTAATAATTCTGGGACTCCTTCAATTTCATTAAAGAGTTGAGGAATATTGGTTTCAGATCTTCTCCTAGGTGGCTTTCTATCCTTGTGTAGATTTGTAGGATGTTGACGATGATGTATCATAGATTATTTCTTTCTGATTGTTACCTTTGGCTTTTTATATACCTCACTTTTCTATACTTTAGCTTTTCCCATTATTCAGGAACTTTTCTGCTAGTATTTCTACAAATAAGATTTGTATGCCATTTGTGTTATCTTCTGGTTTTTCACTAATTCACATCATTATTAGATTAGTCTTCTTTCTCTGTTGGATCCATTTTCAGCATTGTCTTGTTTTTGAGACACTTTTGAGCATATGAACACTTCAGCAGGCCTGTCTCCTAGTTTTAGCACATGTCCTCACGTAGCTCACATCTGCTGATTGCATGTTTAACAGTAATTTTGTCTTCTGGATTTCTGTTTGGCACATTCTCAAGGACTCATACTCTCTGGCAGAGTGGCTTTTTAGGCTCTGTATCATTTTGTTTAGCACAGCTAGCTTTGCATTGTGTCTTTTGTAAGCTTTATGGCCATTTTGTTTATTATTTTCATTATCCATTTAGGTATGCCATCCTTGAGCTCTCTAAGTGCCTTATTGATTTTTTTTTGCCTCATCTTTAATCATTACACATATTTTAGCTACTTGGCTATTGATGTCTTTCCTGTCATCCTATGGTCAGCTCTGGTGAAGTTAAAAGTTTTTGGAAACATTTTCATGCCTTGTCTTTTTTTTTAAATTTTAACTTGTGTTGACATTTTCAGGTTGATTATAGTAGAAAAATGTGATGCTAATATGAAGGTCTCATTTGCTAGTATTTACTTTTCAGTGTTGAACTTTGGATACAGCTAACTATAGAGCTTTGTTTGTCCCAAGAGCCAACCACTTCCCTTGGGTGGGAGGAAAGGGTGTAGTATAATTGGCTGGCTCCCTGCTCTCTGGAGATAAAGCACAGTATTATTGATGACACAAAACCAAGTTGGATATTGCCATGCAATGAAAACTAATTAGTAGCAGCAACTATGACACCTGTGTAGTAGTGCCAACAATAGTGTCCCAATCTGACAGGATATGGACAAGCTGTAATAACCAACATAAGTTATCAATATATCATCCTTAACCATAAAAAGAGATATATAATTATAAGGGGTCATTTCTAAAAGCTGCTTGGTAGGTATCTGACTGGGTCCTATAATCTTACTATTGAATATATTTTACTCAAAGATTACTCACTGTATCAGTGTTTAAAAATCTAAATATGTTTTTGTCCATAGGATTTCTTTTCATTTTTTCTACCCAGCTAAAGGGAAAATATATTTCATGATTATTATAAGTGTGAACCTTAAGAGGAGATATAAAGAAAAAGAGATATATAATTATAACTTAGACAGAAACACAGATCAAAAGTTGACATAAAATAAATATTCACTTAATGTTACAACTATACTACATAGAAAAAAGTCTATAATATAATTATATAAATATCTAATTATTAATAATGCTTAATGGTACACTAGTAAAGGTGGAGTGCGTAGGCAGTGAGAGAATGAAAGAAATTAAAAAAGATAAAAAAGGATGAGGAGAAAAAGTGAGGTTAAAAGATATTAAAGAGTAAATGAAAATTAGATAAAAGTAACAGAGTATAACAATTAGCTGAATTTTCTCCTTCAAGCTTTCCATAACTATTTTCATCTATAAATTTCTTGTTCTGTTTCATCTGTTGTTTATTCAAGATTCTAGATTTTCCCCTTAGGCTCTTGAATTTCTACTTAAAATTCCTTATATTTTTTCTATAAATTATATTCTCTCTGTTGTGAGCTTTTATTTTACTTGACCTCCAAAATACCTTTTTTAAAACTGAAAGAGTGGCCTCTTTCAACTCTCAATTCCCTGAAGACTTTTAAATATGACAAGAAGATGGTTTAATTATAAAGCTTTAAAAAAATCTTGTTACTCAGTTTGCTTTAGGCTTCTGTGTCATATTTATTTTTCTGTTAAAAATGTTCTATTGTGTGAGTTCTTGCGTTTTTTCCTTAGAACCACAGAAATAAGTCTCTTTTGTCTGTCCCAGAGGAGCCTTTCATTTAAAGGTTACCAGTTATTAATATTCAGCAGGCTTTTACCTTTTGTGATTGTTGAGTCCTGTTTGGTATTCTCTTATGTCATTCTAATATTTGTTACTTTGTTACAAGATTATAAGATCATTTTCCTTGTGGAAGTAAAGTTGTTGTACTTAGAAGTGAACATCACTGAGAAGTTGGGAATTCTAAATATTGGTGATGATGTATTGACCCAAAAATTGCTATCTTTTCTAAACTGGAGAAACATCCTTAGGTTCCCAGCTCAGTAGTGCCCTCATTCCTGAGTTTAGAGTACTCTGGGGCTTGTGAGGCAAATGGCTTAACCACTCCACTACAGAAACCTACTACTCCAGGGCTTTGACAATGAGAAGTGCCTATGTGCTAGGTTGCCATGGTTCTGAGCCTCCAAGATTATCCCACTATGATTGTACAAGCTGCCAAATGTATCTTCTTCCATGACTGCTTGTCAAGTGGGTGAGACTAAGTTTTTCTATCTCCTACTCATGCCCAGCAGAGCTGTAAGTGTGGCATGGGTCTCTGCCCCAGGAACCCTTGTCCTCATTGCATTCAGACTTGAACAACATGCTGCTCTGACCTCCTGGAATGTGGCTCAGCCTGAATCGTCTCAGAATGCCCCAGGCTCTGCCTGTTGGCCCAGGCTCAACCCTGTGTTTGCTTCAGTGGTTGGATCAGATTTGGGAGAAAGGACATTGGAGAGATACTGTTCAGGCAGCCCTTGGATTCCTGTTAGGGAAAAGGAAGGAGAACTTGGGAATTTACAGCAGAAAGTCTCTGACAAGTTTCTGAAAAAAATAAAAATGTCATTCAAGGTGGTAACATGACAGGTTTCAGAAGCATAAAGCAGTAAATTACCTAGGGCTTGGGAGTGCAGGAAGAGAGGCCAACTGGAGGCAAAGGTAGCGTAGGGCCCAGGAGCAAAGGTCTCGGGGTAGCATCCCAGGGCAGTTGTGCATTGAGCAGGGCCTCCACCCTCAGGGGCTTCCATGGCAATGATGGGATGATGATGGCCCAGAGGGGAGGTACCCAGAAGGGAGGCTTCGGACATCAGCCCGACGGGAAGGACTCAGGCTCTCTAATAGACAGGTCTTCTTATTCAAAGTACAGTCAGATCTTGCCACTCAAGTGCTTTGAAATTGTTACATATGGTATTTGTGCGATTGTTGACCTGAAATCTTGCCTGACACTTGTCCTTTGTGTGGCACTGGGTGTCAGAACTAGAGCTTGTCAGGATATGGTTTGCCGCATGATTTCCTGCCTTTCCAGCCCAAAGAATTTGCTTCATGCTCAGTGTTTTTGGTAATTATCACACCTCCTGGAGACAATAAATATAAAAAAGTCATGTAATACATAGATGTATATAAGATATATTAATATATAATTGTTATTATATGTATATATATCCAATAATACAGATATTGTTTGGGCTGCAAAGTTCTCAATTCTGTCTATTAATGGATCAATGACACAGAAAAGAAAATCCACAACACGTGCTCAACTTGGGATAAAAATGTACATTTTGTCTTGTCTCTCCCTACTCAATACAAGTTCTCTGAAAGCAAAAATGATGTTTTATCCACTTCTGTGTCCTTACCACTTACTTCAAAGTAGCTTCATAGCTTGTCATATTGTGTGAGGGCATCATTTTAGGCAAAGAATCAACAGAAGGAAACTCATAGGGACACAAAAGTCACAGCACGAAGATAAAAAGCAACAAATGCTCTGCTTTGGTTGAAAAAGTAGAGTTAATTACCAAGACTGATACATAATTTGTTAAATATCCCATATTGTGCAAAAGGTATATATATATATATATATATATATATATATATATATATATATATTCATATACATATATTCTATTAAAATTGACAGTGACCCTAGGATTCATGCATGATTACAATCCCCATTGTACAAGTAAGGACAATGAGGCAAAAAACAGGCTAACTAATTTGCTTACGAACACAGCTGTGAGAGGCAGAGCCAGGATCAGAGCACAGCTCTTGGTTTCCATATCAGGTTCCTGTCCCTCCCAACATACAGCTTCTGATTGGGACTCTGTTATGTTTATCTGAGATATGAATATTTAGGGAAGGTTAAAATATTTTGGAAAATGTAAACATTACTGAACACTAATTTTGCCATGTGAAAATAATTAACAAAACCTAACAGCCTGAGCAATTGTCCTATCTCCTTTTAAGTATTTTTAGTGGAATTTCAACATACTGAGGCTTACTCTATTCTGAGGTATATGTTGAGTACTAGGTAAAAGCTAACCTTTTAAAACAAATTCTTAGAAGTTCACTCAAAAGTGAAGGCCTCTAATTTTTTTTTCTCTTTACTTTACTTTTCTTTCTTTCTTTCTTTCTTTCTTTCTTTCTTTCTTTCTTTCTTTCTTTCTTTCTTTCTTTCTTTTTTGTATGAGGTACAGGGTCTCACTGCACAGCTCAGACTCATAGTGATCCTCCTGCATTCAGCCTCCCCAGCGCTGGGATTACAAGCATGGACCACCACAGCTGGACTTGATAGCTGGCTCAGAGAGCCCCTGGGGTGGGGTCAGCGCAACCTGTGGAACCTGTATTGAACCCTAGTCCCTGCATTTGCCAAAACAGGCAGTTAGTCTGCTGAGCTATCTTGCCGGCCTTAAGTGAAGGCCTCTGGAGCAGAAGAATTTCCACAATATCTAGAAATTAGTGTGATGTAAGTAACAAAAGCAGTCAAAACTTGAAAAATAAACACACTTTTATTATTTATCCTAAAGTAGTAGTCTAGATCTTACTAAACAAAATGCATGTGAGAAAGAAAGAAATAAGGAAGGGCTGGCGGTACAGCTCAGCGGACTAAGTGCTTGCTTAGGTAAGCAGAAGGGCCAGGGTTCGATTCCTGGCTCCTCATGCTGCACCAGCCCACCCCCGGGTGCGCTGAGCCAGCAATGAAGTCCAGGCGTAGTGGCATGGGCCCGTAATCCCAGTACTTGGGAGGCCGAAATCAGGGGGATATGAGCTGTGAAGTGAGACCCTGCAAAAAAAAAGGAAACTAAAAATAAAAAAGAAAGAAAGAAGGAAGGGGAAAATATGTATTCATATGTTTATGTATATAAATATATATATATGTATATATACACACACACACAGGATACCTTGAATAACTGTACTGATGACTTCTGTGGATCTATTGAAAGGAGCAATTAATGCTTACTTTTCTCTTTTTAATTTCCTATCACTGTTTTGGGCCAATTTTTCATGCTTATCTAAATAACTAATTTGAAGATAACATTCAATATAACAATCATTGTTGAATTCTTATGATTTTGTTTAGTGAAGTTCTGCATCATTTTAATGCTATTTTGCTATTCTTAATTTTTTAAAATTATTTTTGACTTTGACAGCAATTGTAAAATTATAAAAGTGAATCTGTATTTTTCATAATTCAGCAGAAGCTCCATCTCCCAGAGATGTATAACCATAAAATAAGTTGACAAGATACATAATAGTTCATAAAAAATTGTGATTTCAAATATCATTTTATAATTTTGATTAATTCATTCATATGTGAGTTCTACATTCAATTCAAAGTAATTTGAAGGTAGTGTGTGGTAAGATGAGAGGGTTTTATGGAATTTTGCATTAAGGTGGCTTCATCACTATTTGTTTTCTCTTATAGTGAGCTCTATTATCTTCAATATAAAATTAGCAGATCAAGCATAAGGGAGCATAAAGAGTTTTCCTAAGTTCAAAGTACTGATCAGATCTGTAGTTGCAAAATATGCAGTGTGTTTTAAAATTTGTCCAAAGTCATAAAGTCCATCATTAGGTAAAGATTTAAAACATTATCTTCTACCTCATTGTGTTATCCCTCTATGTAATTTTTCTGTAAAACCACACAATTGGTGCTACTTTTGTACCTTACAACACTGGTAGAACCTCTACCAAATTTTTAGTGGTATCTTTTTCAGGATTTTTAAGAAAGCTTTGAGTATGTGTATTATTAGACAGCAACCATACAGTTGTTTCTACACTGGTTATTGATAGGTTCTCAGTGCAGCTTAGGAACAGGCAGAAGGAAGGAGGGAAAGGGCTTCATTTTGTTTGAGAATAGGGAGAGAATTCCTGCGGTCAAGGAATTCTCTGAACTGGACAAAGGAAGGCTGAGGCTTTTATGACCTTTTGTCAGGCATGGAGATTGGAGAGGATGTTTAGATACACCTGAGGGAGCTGATCGGGGTCTTCCCTGAGGCAGTGGGAAGGATGAAAGTAAATTATGTCTTGGGATAAGTTGCGGAAGAAGGGAAGGTGGTCCTGGGAGCATAGGCCTTTGTTTTAAGAGCCTCAGCCATATTAGATGACCACCACAATGATTTCAGCAATTCCTATGAGGACCCAAACTTATCAGTTATATGCCAAATGCCATACTAGTGGATATAATTTGTCTCAGTGATTACAGACTACCTTTCCTATCATGTCAGTTATCATACACTAAAGCAGTTATAGTCTACATTTCAGAAACCTGAGCAGATTTACAAATATATGGAAAAGGAATGTTGGGACCTAAACTAGAAATTAAGAAGAACTGAAGCAAAGGATGGAGGACACCTTGAGAAAAAATACTCCACAAGGAAAGAAAGAAGAACAGAAGTTACTTGAACTCGACAGTGAAGATATGAGATGATAGAGAAAGTGGTAAGGTGTGAAACAGTTTTAGTGCAAAAAAAAAAAAAAAAAAAAATGTCACCAGGAAAACCAGAAATTACATGTTTCTGTTTTAAGGAAAACAGGAAAAAATAAATTAATTGAGTTTTTGATATTCAGGGGGTCCGGT
>NW_004524840.1:1744219-1752475 GCF_000260255.1 Octodon degus
ACCAGAAATTACATGTTTCTGTTTTAAGGAAAACAGGAAAAAATAAATTAATTGAGTTTTTGATATTCAGGGGGTCCGGTGGTTCAATCCCTGGGCCTGCCGTCCTGGCCATGCCCCCAGGGCACTCTGAGACAGCAATTGAGATTGGGCATGGTGGCATGCGCCTGTAATTCCAGCTCTTGGGAGGCTGTAAACAGGCAGATTGCTACGAGTCTGATCTATGTAGTGAGACCCTGAACGCCCTGTAGACCCTTCCCTAAAAAGCAAAATAAATAAAAAATTAAAAAACAAAATAAAAAATATTCAGGGGAATTTTCTAGATTTAAAAAAGAAGGTTGATTAAAGGATGGCACTTAGAAGATTATGCCCCTAGATTTGCTCTCCAAGGCAATGATTTAATTCTATTTTATTTCTGCTGTTATGAATATTTTGACCCCAAGAGCCTACCTTGCCTCTGATGGATTATCACACTGAAAAACAGGGAAATCACACACACAGAAAAAGACAAACGCAAGGTATTTCCCAACTAACAGTAAGCAAGTATGTTGTTTTCGTATTCAAGGATCAGCTTATAAGCTAGAAAGTACTTGGAATAAAACCTACTTTGCCCAAAATGAAAGAGAGAATAGGCTTCAAAGTGAATCAATCCTTTTTTGTTCCCCTGACTCTGTTAAGTAAAATCAATTAACTTTTTGGGGTATCACCATTTTAGAAATAAAGGCACTATCAATCTCATAAAGTTCTAATGACATAATGTCTGTAAAAATCAGTGATTAGTTTTGATGTATGATATATGCCCCTGAACATGAACCACTATTATTAATTCCTATGATTTCTCTGAGGTTGAAATATATAAGTACTTATGCAAAATTTAAAACATGGCTATTACCTATACAGTATTTATAATAAATAGATTTTTAAATCTACACTATTCTTTAAAACTTATAAGTTATCTCTTACAAATATTAGTACACTTATTGAAAATTTATAAGATTGTTATTAAATGACATATATTATATTTCTAAAAAATTAACATTGAATCTATATCTTAAAATGAGTCCTTGGAATTCTTTATTAAAATGAGAAAAAGGGAAATTCCAGAGTTTAGAACTGCTGTTACAAAATTAGTAAAATATAAAATGAAAGAATGACATAAAATCAAAAACAGGTACAATTGATTAATACAAACTACATAAAGCAATTAGCATGAGTGATCCTTTAAATGGACAGATGTAGATGCAAATTTCTGAATTAGATGATCACCTGACTTAGAGAAAACACAAACGATATTTTTACACTTAATCAAACTCAGTAAAACTTGAACAAATAGAAGAAATATATTTATGAAAGAGCTAAAATAGCAGCTGTGATTTATATATCCATGTAGGAGTAGATGAAAATTTCAGAGTACATATCTTTTATGAGAAATTATGAACCAAATAAAATTATTTAGTCTTTCATTTGTGCTGATAAAATCCCAAGACTTTACTCAAATATTTATTGAAATATTCCCATACATGTATGATTTTTGTCAAAATACATGTGTGATATTTTGTCAAAAGATAATAAATTCCCTTTCCTCAAATTTCTGTTTCTTTCTTTCTTTCTTTTTTTTTTTCATACTGGAAAAGTAGCTTGAATCTAATGCTTCTTGAGGAAATATCTCCTTTTAAAAAGATTTCAATTTAATATACAAGAAATTAAATCTTCCTGAAAAAGAGGATAAAGGAGTTAGGATTTTAACTCCTCGGCTAAAAAGAAAAAGGATATCAGAAAGCCATTTACTTTTCTTTATACTCCTGATTAAAGCCTTCCTCCTAACCTTCATTATAAATGGAGTGCATTAATCCTTAAGCTGTTTTTAAACAATTAACATTAGCCTTCTTCAATCCCATCCTTGGTTCCCTTGAAAAGCAATAGCTGATTTCTATTTATTTAGCGTAATGGATCAGTATTTCATTTTAAATCAAATCCTATAAGCTTGTCTCTATTTTTGTGAGATATAAATGTCATGCTCATCTCCATACATAATGCCATGACACAGAGAGATCACAGTTGTAAAATAACATTCTTTAGCAAAGTAATTTGAAGTCACTAATACAAGGAGTAGATGCACAGACCATTTTACAAAACACATTCCCATACTGCCTGGAACAATCAAAGTATTGTCTATAATATCTCATTCTGCTGAAATAGAATTTATAGAATCATAAATACATGGTATGTGGTTCCTTAATTTAGGCAGTTAAGGACGCCAGATTAACGAGCCTTTGAGTCCTACTTGTAGAAAGCAGTAGACATTTCAGTCATTTGCATGGTTTCATACATAGTTAAAAAAATACAGCAATACTACACATACTGACTTTTGGAATATATGCTCGGTGACTTCTTTTCCACATGAAAACTCCTCTGGGTTGTTCGATGAGACGGTATTGAGTATCTGTAACTGCTGTTCTTTTCAGTGCAACAAAAAACACAAGAGAACAGTGCCCCTGAAGCAATCAGCACCAGCGCTGTGGTCCAGCCTATGTAGAGGGCTTCTCCAAGCTCACGTTTCTGGCCAGGGTTCACTACAGGGTTGTAGAAGTTTCGAATGATGGAGTTAGCCACCCAGGACACAGGGATGAGCACCACAACGCCTGTGATGATGAAGAGGATTCCAGCCGTCAGCAGGATGCGACTCTTCACACTTTCATCATCCCCAGTAACTCTGGTACACTTCATGCCTAGGATGGCAGTCATGAAAGCCAAGAAGGACAGCACAGAAGCAGCGCACATCAGTCCTCTGGCTGCCTGTAGGTCCGGAGAAAGGGCGAGCAGAGAATCATAGACTTTGCATTGCATTCTGATGTTGGCATGTCGTATGCAATTCATCCAAAGTCCTTCCCAGATGTTTTCAAACACCACGATGTTGCTCCCAATGAAGGCCGACACTCTCCACTGAGGCATGATGGTAACAGCCACTGTGCCTATCATGCCAATACCACCAAACACCAAACCAGCTATCTGCAAAACATAGGAGGCCATTCTCCTCTTGGATGAGATTTATCCAACTGGAATCCCACGGTGACAGTGGTGCTTGAGGGCAAAGTTCTTTGCACTGCAGAGAGAACAGTTTTCCTTTAGGAACAATGAACTCAGAAGCCAATGTTTCCCCAAATAAAGACTGTTTTGCTTCGAGCAAGGTAAAACCTAGCATTGACTGATGAGGTGCCCCCTCTACTGACTCCAACAGGTAAGCTTGCGAATCAGGTAGGACAACTTTCTTGTCCACTAAGAGGGGGAGGGTAACTCAGGTGTGTCCAAAGGAAAGAAAGACACATAAACATTCTTTGTACTGCTCAGTTTTCCAAGGAGACATCAGTATGTTTACCTATAGTCATAATCATGAACATTTGCACAGTCATGGAATGAGCCAATCTCTGGCAGCACTAACAGTGTCCCTTACACAGGTAATTCTAAACTCTCAGTAAAAGTTGCTTTGGCGGAGGCATAAAATCAAATATCTGTGAAAGAATCTCCAAGAACTGTTAAAATGCCAAAAGGGAAAGAAGAGGAGGGGACTGGTATATTGTTCATACCTGGGCAACCACATTCTTTGAGACACATGTGATCCAAGGGGTTGATTTAATTTGTCCACAACTTCAAAGTAAGCTCTCCTGAAGTGAGATCAGGCAACAGATTGTGCCAAAACCAGCGCAAGCCTAACGTAATTGAATACCCGAGGTTGTCTTCCTCCTTGGCACAAAACACACAGTGTGTTCATCTAAGCCAGGAGAATTACTCGTTGGTATTTTTCTGATAATCTTGACTTAAGAGAGAAAAATATGCAGAAATGAAAAAAGTCCAGCTGACCTATTGAAGTAACAAGCACCGCAGCACTGAATGAGGTGGTTTGTCGCTTGCTAACCTCGTAGTTTACTTGAGGTTCAATCCTTGCTACTTTGTTTTCCTAAGCTGAAGTAACTAGAATTTTGCAGAAGGTTAAAAAGTCTAGGTCTTAGCACATATTTCTAAATGCAGTGCTCGCAGGACAAGGCAGCTGTATTCACTGGACTTAGTTATATTAGGCAGCAAAAATACCTTCCTTTAATACCTAAAATACCTTGTCTCCTGAGGACCCAGCATGCCCTGAAAGAAAGCCCATTTGAATGATGTCTTCTCACAGTAATGATGACCACAGTGATACCAAAATAAACATAAACAATGTTTGGGGAAAATTCCACTAGCAGTTTTCTTCTGGAGATTATCAGGGGCTCTCTGGTCTTTCTGAATTTTAAGTGTATTTTAATTTCCATTCACTTGACTATGGTGACATTTTTCTTTAAGATTTTAGTTCCTTTTATTTCTTGCTAGTACTACCTTAAATCCAAATACATAGATGGGGCAGAATGTTTTCCAACATTCTTATTATACTTATTGTATTTTGAGAGTTTAATAGTCCAAAGCTGAATGATATAGAGAGATAACTGAAATAAAAACTGCAGATGGGGAGGAGGGAAAGGTAAAGTTTCCAAAGTCTTCAAGAACCACAAAAAGACCTAAATAAACTCAAAACAAATACAGAACATATTCTAGATCTAATTGTTGTCATTTTATTTCACTAAATATTTTTTAAAAGAGAATAAACTAAAGTTTTGACTTTCAGAGCTAAATTGATAGGTTTTCCTTATCCTAATATAGGAAATAGCTAGCATTTTTTTTCATCAGGTTTGTATCAGTTACAGAGGTTTGGTAGCAGTGCAAGTAATCTACAGAAAATAATTCTGCAATCTTCAAAAGGAGAGTAGAAAATAAAGCCCCAGGCAGTTTCTAAGCAATCTTACAAAAGGGAATAGCCAGCACAATTTGAAAAATGAAAAAGGAATGAGACAATGACTGATAGAGTAGATATATTTTAAGGACATAAGGAAATATATTAACCCATCAAAATTTCTCTTCTCAGTTCCTGGGTGACAGATGTCCTAAGAATTCTGATTAAATATTGCTGAGTATCTATATCAAAATGGGAACAAAACAGGTGTCCATAAATCTGAATGCTTTGGCTTTTATGAAGCCACTTTTCAAAATATTTATTGGCTTTGAATACAGCCTAACTTCACTTTCCTTAAGCACTGAGCTTTAACAGGAATTCATTTATTTTTTTATTTTTTTATTTTTTGCGGAACCAGGGATTGAACTCAGGCCCTTGCGCTTGCCAGGGAAGCGCTTATTCCACTGAGCCATCTCGCTGGCCCCAATAGGAATTTATTTCATGCAAAAAATAATGTCATCATTTCAAAAATACAATGTTCTCTGTTACTGAAATTTTCCTAGTCAAAAGATTAGAATCTGTATGAGAAGTAACCTAAAATTCACGTTAGAATAATTGTAATGTTAACTGTCCTAGTAAAAAATAACCTAGGGCGTCCACATAAGACACACAATGGTATAGTTAATACCATAAAATTTTGAAATAACCCATGCCCTAAAGGTTATAGAAATGAGATAGGCAGGGAAAAACTGGCAATATAAAGTTTACCAGAGCAAACAAAGCTTATATTCAAAGATAAAAATAACAAATTGTTTAGACTCTTTTCGCCCTCCTGAGGTGATTAATTTGGCTGCAAAATTCAATTCAGGAATTTTGAATTTTGATTTCACTTTGAAATCAAATTCAGGTAGAAGTAATAGGAGGTTTGGCAGATTAACAATATTTTCATAGTTCTTTAAATTAGAATTACAAAGCAACCTATGTAGATTATTATATAATATTTTATTCATTTTCATGAAAAACCAATAGACTACAAAGAAGCCCAAAAAGAAGCAAAGGCTCAGTCACCCATTGCACCTCCTCTCCGAGGGGCTCCCTTTCCCCTGTGTTAGTTCTAGTAGTTTGGGATCTAGGCGTCCACAGACTCACCCTCACCAGGCCTGTGTCTCTCAGATGTAGAAAGCAGAAGAGTCAGAGAAGACCATTCCAAAGCGGAAGTAATTTTATCTCATAGGTGCTGTGGGAAGCTCACGGAGACACTGAGGGAGGAGCCACAGCAGGGGCAGGGCGTTCAGAGCCAAGATTGGCAAATCTGTGGTGGTGGCTCTGTTTTATGGGGTTGGGGTCCTACCTCCCCCTCTGTGTGTTGACACCGAGTGATTGGCTACTGTGCTTGTTGCTAGGCATTTGTTCTTGTGGGTGAATAAGGAAACTTCATATTGTTCCTAAAATTACTTGTATTGCTGTATTGTCTCTTGATCCACTATCCTATTCCTCATTTAAAGTCAGATATTTATTGTTTTCAGTTCTCAAATGCTCTGTATTTATTAATAGTCATTCTTTTCTGCTACTTTTGTGTGGACTATTTTCAGTTGCTGCTCCAAAAGAACACATTCCTAAATCAGGAAGAGTAACACACATCAGTAATCCCAGCACTGTGGGACATTCAGGTGGGAGGATCATGAGTTTGAGCCCAACTTGGACCACTCAGCAAATTAGTAAGATCTTGAAACAAAATAAAAAATAAAGAAGGTCTAGGGATATAGCTAGACCCTGGATTTAATCCCTGTTATATCAAAGCAAAGCAAAGCAAAGCAAAGGAAAACAACAAATTCCCAGGTAGGAATTTTGTAATTGTATTAGCCTGTTCAAGCTGATTTCATAAGTTACTACAGACTAGTTAACTTGAATAGCAAACATTCATTTCTCATGCTCTTGATGTGGAGAATGAGAAGTTTAAGAGCAAGTTTCCAGAATGGTAGAGCTCTAAAGAGGCCCAGGTTTCTAATTGCCACATGGTTATCTTTCTGTTCTCTTGTTACATGCCAGAGAGAGAGACTAAGCTCCAGTCTCTTCTTCTAAGGGCACCAAGTCATCATGCAAGCCCCAGGGTTGTGGCCCCACTTGAACCTAGTTGCCTCTCCAAAGCGGGACTCCCAAATACCATGGCATTGGCAATGTGAGTTTCAGTGCAGGAATTTTGAAGACACAAACATACAGGCCCCAGTGGCTCACAACTTAAGAGATCTAAGCAGTTCAATTTGTGTAATTCTGAAACATCTGCTTTTATTGCCTCAGGATTTCTCCCCTATTAGATATTATACCTCTTTTTCCCCAAGATTTTTTTTAAAGCTTGTGAAGATAACTAAAAAAGAGACAATGGGAATGGTGACTATTAAAGATGTTCTTATCTTTATTCTAATTTTCATTGCCTTTTCAGAAATTAAAATCTGACCACATGATGAAGTTTTATGTGTTCTGCAGGACTCATCTAGAGAGAGGTTTTACTGAGTTTGTATTTTTGATTCCTCCAATAAGGAACTGAAAAGCCATGGAAATAACTGAATAAAAGGATATGTATTGTGGGAAATTTTTTTGTCTGAATTTTTTTTTTCCCAAAACCTTGTGCTTGCCAGGTAAGCACTTAAGCCACTGAGCTATATTCCCAGCCCTTTTTTCTGTCTAAATTAATAAAAAATTTGTAGAGATGGAATTGATATAAAACATCCTAATTCTAATTATTTAGGGAAAATTTTTAAAGGAAGTACAATTTTCTGATCAGATAGTAGCTATGGAGTACCGAACATTCTCTTTGGTATAAATTCTTCGTATTAGTATACCATATTTTTAAAATAGTCCAAGCAAGCAGAGGACATTCATTAGCTTCCATCTGTAATTGAATAAAATAAAATTCAAGAGAAATGAAAATTTTAAAGTCATGTAGATATTGCTCGTTAAACCTATAGAACTGAAACATGAAATTCACATTTCTTTATTGGTTACTGTAGCTCCTCAGAGAGGACCAAAGTTAAAGGAGAAACAAATTTTGCTCAGTTTTTTCTTGTGTAGCACATTTTGATAAATAATTTGTATGATTTTTACTTGAAATAGCTAATTCACTGTGCTTAAAAATACTTTTTAGACACCATTCAGAACGGTGTAAGCTATACAGATCCTGTGAGCACATCATAGCTCCTCCTCATTTAGAATCTAAGTCTTCCAAGCTGAAAGTATTTTAGGCACCCTTGTGTATCCATGTTCCTTCTTGTTCTGACTTGCTAGTGTCCTCAGTTATGTTGTAGATCATGACACTTAAAGAAATGACCAACACAGAATACATATTTTGTTAAAGTAAGTCTGTCGCGCGCTTCTTGACCAGCAGGAAAGATGCAACACACAGCTCTTCCTTCAGCGGTTTATTCAGGCCCTTGATTACAAGCTTCTTCTTTTCCAATCCCCCAGCCCTTGGCTAATATATACTCCCGAGCCCAATCCCAGTGTGC
>NW_004524840.1:1754001-1759180 GCF_000260255.1 Octodon degus
TCCATACCCCTGGATTAAAAGAACGTCCAGATTGGTCCCCTCCCCCAGCATCTTCATAGGCAGGCGGAGCAGAGGGCTCCGCCCCTACCCCGAAGACTAGTTCTTGTTTCTTCCTGGGTCCCTTCCTCCTTTTGGGTTTCTCCCCTGTCATGCTCAACTGTCTGAGTGCTTCAGCAAGGGCACGATCGTCTTCTGTAATTATCTGAGTCTGAGTCCTCCTCAGGGCCCTCGGACTCCTCCTCTCCAGAGCTGGATGAAGCAAGCTCCACGAAGTCGGGGTAAAGCTTCCTCCTTGGTCTCACTCCCTCTGTTTCCCAACTCCTCCCCTTTTCACCAGGAGCCTTTTCACTAGTTGTCCTCTCAGACCTTTCCTCCTGCAATTGTTCTAGTGCTATCTTCCCATTAGTCACTGCCCTGCTGCACTGTTGGTCTTGTAAGCAGCCACGGACTAACCTCCACATAGGCAGTGTTCCGGCCTTGAGCACTCCCTGCTCATGCGCAAAGCTGAGATCCTTCCCCAGTTTGTCCCAGGCAGGGACCGTCAAGCTTCCAGAGGTGGCAAACCAAGGGGCCACATCATCACATTCCTCCAGGAACCTCTTAAGGGTATTTTTCCTCAACTTAAGTTTCTTAGAGTTAAGCACCTCCTGTAGAGCCAGAAAAATTGGGTGCGAAGTAGACGCGCCCATGATTCAACTTATACTTTCACTTCGGAGTTCGCTCGTAGGCAAACTGGATTCACTCGTAGGTGAACCTTGGCGCACCTACCTTATCTACAGATAGGAGCCCTAAACCCCACTTTTGTTGTGGATCCCCAACTTACCCGGGGACTTACCGGTGCACCCCCTGACCGCTGAAGGTTCTGAGCTGATGGCTTGAGATGGAGTCCCCGTACGGGCCACCACTTGTTGCGCACGACCTCGCCAGTAAGGAAGACGCAACACACAGCTCTTCCTTTAGCGGTTTATTCAGGCCCCTGATTACAAGCTTCTTCTTTCTCTACCCTCCAGCCCTCGGCTAATATATACTCGCAAGCCCAATCCCAATGTGCCACGTGGGGATCACCCATGGGTCCAGCATATACGGAAGCAAATCATGACAGCAGCCCTGGCCATATAAGGAGTTGTTGTGCACAGAGAGCGCTCACCCACGGTGGTGGGGGGGGTGGAAGGCGGAAACCAGCGCCATCCTGTAGGCGCGGTCCTTCGCAGCTCTCCACATAAGTCTTAAACAAATTCAGTCTAACGAAGTGAAAAGATTCATGTATGAGCACCTTCCATATACTGGAAAACTTGATGTTTTGTAGGAACTGAGTAACCAATAGGAATACAATGTCATTTTTACTGTTAATTTACTGAAATTTTTCTGCCTTTGACTGAGGGCCAAAATAGTAACACTTGTATTCCATAAAACTGTATCCCACTGTGATTTTTTTATTGCTTTGAAAACAAATTTTAAAAGATGTCCTAATCTCCTGTAATATTCCTTTCTACTGAAATGTAAAAGCTGCCATAGCACCTTCAATGTAAACAAAGTATCTGTAACAGAAGTTTCTGGCCAGAGACACTAAATAATATTTGAAATGGTAGTGCCACACAATGAGGAAGGCAAAAAGGAGCACTTCTCATAATTTTACTTTGAATGTGTAGCAATTCACAGCCAGTTTAATGTCACATTAATTATCAAAAAGAAGAAAATTTTGAGAACTACGCAATAATTTTTACTTATAATGCTGATTTTTAGATAATACCATAATTAATTACCAACATAATTTGAGCCTCCCAAGCACATTATTAAAGCAGTCGAAGGAAGTTGAGATTTAGGAAGCATACATACCTGATTTACTTCTCACAATTAATAGGTAGAGAGGCCAATTCAAGAACTCCAGTCTCTCAGAAACATGAGGCCAAGTTCTTGGCCCACAATGTGCCCCAGAACTTGGTGGACAGATATAGTTAAACTTAAGGAATTATTTGTATCATTTTATAACTTTATCTCTGCTAATATATAAGATTTGGTAGATAGGATGTAGTCATCTTAAACAATGCTCTTTACTTTGTGAGTTTTCAGTAGCATTTGTCCAGGATGAAGGAAAGTAAAACATATCTGTTACTTGTACCAAAATCCATTGTTCAATATGAAACCATCATACACATTAATGAGTGAAACGGCCACGTGTGGAAAACATGAACACATGCACATGCTGACAATGATGGCATAAAAAATGACTTTCCTTGTAAAGCTGGAGTTAACAGGACAGAGAAAAGTAATTAACCAGGCAAATAGAGCTAAGCCATGTTACTGATTAATTTACGAAACAATTAACTTTCCACTTAAAATTCAAATCAAGATTCTGTCTGCTTTAGGCAACCAGTGTTTGCAAATTTTAATAGGGTTAGACATTAAATGTCTTACTTAAAACCAACTTCTGACCACAATGGGTAAGAATATAATTGGAACAAGCAAGGCATGGAATTCTTGGTTTTTAGTTATTTAAAAAGGCAAATATTCTAATATATTTGTATCAATCACCTTTCTGTTGCTGGGACAAAATACCTGACATACACAACTTGAAGGAGAAGAGTGTTCTTTTGGCTCGTAGTTGTAAACATCTACATGGTGGCCTCTTTCCAAAGGCAGAAACTTGGTAGAGCAGAGAGCCAGAGCTGCTCACTTTACAGCAGACAGGAAGCAGAACAAGAGGGAAATATCCCAAGAGGAATGTAACAGGGACCAGATTCACTCTCTGAAGTCAGGTCTAGACAGACATCCATTCCCATCAATGGGGCTCTGCCTCTTAAATTTCTATTACTTTGAAATAATACTACCAAATGAGGGTCTCATGAATTGGATCCATATACTGATGAAGTTAGAGCCCACGTTACCCTACCACGTTCTCAAAGTCCCACCTGTAACTTCATGAGACTCAACATTTCAGATAAGGACCTTAGCAATATTATTAAATACTGGGCTAATACATTTTCAGGGAAAATAAGAAGTTATTTAACTTCATTAATATTTATAGAGATTTTGTACTATATAATTTTAAAGAAAATGTTTCATAAAAAGCTTCTGAATACTTCTAGTCATCCAGCACATATACTATGTAGGGAGTCTTCTTGTTTTGTGCCAGGAAGCAAACTCAGGAACTTGTGCTTGTCCAGCAGGCGTTGTGCCTCTGAGTTATTCTATTCCCAACATCTAAGGGACCTTGCAACAGATGTTGGACTCGAGAAAGATATGTTGTGGTCCTTGCTTACAATTTTACAGAATACTGTGGGAACAATGGAGGGAAGAATCGCTGGGTCAAATAACTCTTTTTCCTAGAAATCAAGTTATCAAAAATAATGTTAGCATGTGATCAGACAGCACATTTACCTGTTCTAACATGATATGTGATAACTGGTCTCCTGACTCCTTTTGCCCTTGTGTTGGAAGAATATCCAGAAATGCTTCTTTGTAAGGCCTTTTGATACAGCACTTGTGTGTTTTCATATTCTTCTGGTGATTTTTTTCTTTACTCAGGAACAAAAGAGACAAATTTTGTGTCATTCTGAGTGAATGATAAATCAGTCACCCATAACTGATGGCTTATGTGTGTTCTGATGAGCATGTGAAGGATGAAATTTGAAGCAGTGATTTTATTTGAAAATAAGAAATTTGCATGGGTTCTCATTTGTCCTTTTGTTTCCTTTCCCTTTCAATCAAATGTTTGAAATTTCATGCTATGTTGAACAACTGTTCAAAATTAGCAAAGCGGTGAAAGTGTACTTAATTATATACATGTCATACCAAGTTTTAGATAATACCTATCTCGGGGATGATAGCTCAGATGTGACTGTGTATGTGGCAGAAGCTTACTTACAGGGTATGGTATTATAAAAGGTCTGACTTTCATATTTTGCTTCCTATAAGTCTACATGGGATGAATTTTATACATGAGAATACATACATATGAACAAAATAAATTACAATCTCACAAGTCGCAGTGATCTGAATTCAGATACAGTTCTCATTAATCACTAGGATCCAGGTTCCACTGAAAGTAGGTTATCAATCTCCTAGCACATGCCAGAAACATTACATATGATATGATACAATTTAATTAGGTTATTCTATTTAGAGACAAAAATTTCCCCTTTGCACGGATCCTGCCATTTAGGAAAAGTCTCTGGTGAAAGGCTCGCAGAAGAAGTGGCATTCTCCTCACAGAAAAACTCTCAGCTACCCTGCAGTTATGCGGAAGCACCCAGTACAGAAGAGGTTAGGAGGATGAGGCAGAAATGACCTAGATTTTCACACTACCATGTTCTGTTCTCCTAGTTCATTCTCTGACTACATCCAAACAAGCTTCTCTCCTCTATGTATTCATTATGTTCTAAGGGAATACTTTAACCACCCATTTCCAGCACTGAAATCCCAATTTCAATAAGCCTTTCATGTCACACACTCATTATTATGGAAAACATAAAAAGTCAACCAATTTAATTTTAGAAAACCTCTCGCATCTACTTTCCTTCCAAAAAAGTCTCTTCCTCCAAAAATCCCAATAATTAATGACACAAATGTCATTTTAAGCCATTCATTCATTTGTCTTTTCATGAGAACAACAAAATCTGATTTCCCAGTGGCTGCAGGACAGGCACCCTTCGAAGCACAGAAGAACAAGCCATGAAGGATGCACAGGCCCTGCCTCTAGGAGCTTCCAGGTTAATTAGAGTAGGACAGATCCTGTGAACATGACTCCCATTGAGAACCACACTTTCACTTGATTATAAAGTCATGAGATTCATGATCAGATGTCCCAAACCACTGGGACCAAGGAAAACAGAATACAGAGTACATGAGGATTGATCAGAACAGTGCTTTCTCACCCAATGGAGCAAACTCTCCCGAAATCTAGTTGTTCTTGGTTTTGTGGGAGTCTGTATGCTTCTGCATATAGAATCGACCTTTCCACGCTTAACTAAAATAGATGTTTTAAAAAGCAATCTTTCCATTTTTAACATTTACTATAAAGCTTCTATTAAATAAAACACATGAGGGCTGGAGAGATGGCTCAGTGGTCTAAAGCACCTACTTAGAACAAGTTCAGCGAAGCACAGGGACCACGGTTCAATCCCCCAGCACCACATGCCAGCCAGCCCGCCCCCTGGTGGGCTGAGCTGGCCACACACAC
>NW_004524840.1:1759280-1779709 GCF_000260255.1 Octodon degus
AAATAAATAAATAAAACACATGAAACAGATTTCGTTGCAGGGTAGCTAGTTTACATTAACAGGTTAAAATCCAGTGACCTCAACGTATCAGTTTCCATCAAAAAACTTTCTTGCTTGAGTTGTCACTGATCCTAACAGGACTTCTGCTTCAGTTTCTCCTCTAGCACCAGGAGAGCAGAAACTGCCTGTTGCCTTCATGGAATGTTTTCAGTAAGAATTAATGGCCCTTAAAGGGTTTAGATTTCCTTGGATAAAGGCACTATGCAAATAAACAGTGTGATTACTAATATTTGTTTTCGAGTTGAAGTGTAGTACCAGTTGCCCCAAAGCAGAATTCTGTTCTGCATGTCTCACAAACAATAGAGAAGGAAATAGAGCTAGTTAATATCAAAGTCCAGAACGCTCCTTTAAAAAACACACCTGCAGCTTATTTACATGTGAAATACTTAGTGTCATTTAAAAGGTTTCTATGGAAAATATACATCTGTTTTCTCACACAGTATTTTTAAAAATAGCCTTATTTATTTTTCAGCTACACTTAACTTTAGGTGTGAAGTTAAAGATAAGAAAGAAGATTGGCTGGCATGTACTGAAGCTGTCTTGGGGAACACAGAATGCCATCATTTGCTGTTGAAAAGATGGCAGGGAATGGATGAGTACCCCTCTCCTGGCCTTTCCATTGCTTCCCTGCTCCCAGACAAGGACATAAACAGGGAAAAAGAGCAACTTCATCTAATAGAAAGTCTGTTTATGTGACTTTTTTAGCAAGACAAAACTCATATTTGCCTATGTCAATGTGTTGCATGTTTTCTCTTGTTTCTCTGGTTTCACCATACTTTGAAAACAAAGATCAGGATCATACGCAGGATCCTGGTCTTGCTAGTTCCTGGAGATTAGCTCTGATAAGGGTTTCATCTCTGTGCCCCTGAACACTGCACAACTGCTCAGATGGTGTGTTCCGGAGATAGCCAGACTGCTGAATCACTGTCTAGTTTTGAACAGAAAAAAATGGTATATATCGAATCTATAGTAGAATATAAGACTGTCTTTTTTTAAAGTGTGCTCTCAAATGCATACATGAAAAATATGAATAAATTGAAATGGAGTTTGCCTCAAAAGTTTGAGGCAAAAGTTGGGAGTAAATCCAGTAAACTTTACGTCTAGCATCTGTGGATTGTTGGAACTTCCACACTGATTGGAAACAAATTTGTCAATTCTACAAAATATACTGCAAATATAATAAAAATATGTAGGCTTTTTTTGTTGAGCAAAGCGAGGGTTTTGAGATCTTTTTATTAAAAGCATTATGCAGCATTTCTTCTTTACATGTATCAACTTAAGAGATAAACACTCTTCCTCAAGTGTAAGAAATGTTAAATCCTGGCTAAAACTTGGCCCAAGAATAAAACACATATGATACTACTACTTAAAAACATGACATTTGTATTAAATACCCACTAAAAATAAATAAACTCTGCTAGAGAACAAAATATCCTGAGCTCTTCTAGAGGAATTTGTCAAGGTACTTAGGATGCACAGCTCCTGATTTTGGGAACAAAAAGCTATTGTCAATAATATATAAACATTTAGATAATTCAAAACTCACACAACAATTTTACGCTTAGCTAATAAATGAAACTTTTCTCTGTTTTGTGCTACAATACAACTTCATGATCATTTTTTTAAAATACCTGAGCTCAGTACCTGCATATTACAAAATAGAGGTATTCTCAACTGACTGATTTGTACAAATCACAATGATCATAAAAGGAATAGAACAAAGGCATAGATGAAAGGAGCACAGGGATTAAATGAGCTGTAGTTCATATACTTATTCCTGAACTTTTTAGCAGCTAAAGAAAACTAATGCAGATTTCCTTATTATTTCCATAACAGAGCTCTAATGTATTTGAGGTATTTGGCTATAAATTCATTAAAATAGCAGACACATCATTATTACTTGTATATGAATGCACACATGTGCAGATAGGAGGATCACTAAAGTACATGCCTTATATCTATACTTAGTATGTCTTCTTCATAAAATCATGCCTGGATTTGTATGCAGTAACTTGGGTGAAGAATACATCAATAGCCCTACCTCAAGAGCAAAAGCTGCCACCTACTGAAATATTATGCTGTCTTCTGGACGCCCAAGGGCCTTTCCCTAAATAGTTGTACTGTTATTGCAACCCTCATTCTGCGTAACTGTTATGCAATGAAAAACCAGGCACTATGGTTTTTCTCTCTGATACTTTAACAAATGAAGAGAAGGGTGCACACAAGCGAGGCTGAGGAGCAAATGCACTCTGTATGGAGAGGCTATCATAGAGCAAGAAGAAGTGTGAAGAATCAGTCAAAACTATCACTTAGTGTTCCTGAAACCTACAGTTTGATGAGTGCTTCAAAAAGATTATAGTGTAAATCTTCATGACATCCCTCGAAGGTAGGTATGATTGTCTTTGTGGACCAGATGGAGGAACTGAGGCTTGTGGAACCTAAGACCAGTACATGGCAGAGTTAGCAAGAGGTAGCTCAGATCACTCTTCCTCCAAAACCTATTATCTTTGTCCCCTCAGTCCTCAACCTCAGAACATTATAAAAATAGTAACTTTGTTGGAATGCTTCCTTAAAGTAATGAACCCATAGACTCATTGTTCTAAATGAAGGATAAGCAGTTACCAATAAGCATTACAAAATTCTTTGACTTTATGAACAGATTTCAAAAGAACAATATGTTGATAATTTAAAATAAATATTAAAAGCAAAGACACTAGCATTGAGAAAAATTGGGGTGGGAAAAAGAGAATCTGAAGATATAAATCTTAAAAATAGAGACAAGAAAGCAGAAGTAGGGGCAGAGGAAGAAGGACAAGGAGGCATCAGTGCCGAGGAGGGAGAGCATGAGGTCCTCCTGACACCTCCTGCTCATACCTGGAATGTCTTTCCTCACTATAGAAGATAGACGGTGAAACATATCTCACCCAGTCCAAAGTTGTTTTGAATATCATCTTGGCTCTAAAATTTAACTGAACTTACATGGAATTTATTTTAGTCCTGATTTTCATAGACAATAACTGGTCAGCATATCTGTTTGATTGACTTGGTACTGACAGTACATGTATGGTCCCACAGCCACCCTCTGTGGTGGGACTTCCTTGGCAAAGCTGCCAGAAATGACAGCTTTCTCCTCATAGCAGAGACAGTGCCTACCTCTCTTGGTGACCCGGTTTTATTCTATGATTTGGGGGCTAAATACCTAAGCATCTGGGTAAGTATCTAGTCTATTTGCTTTTCCAAGTAGTTCTATTATGTATCTCTTCCCATTAGGATATCAAACATCTGAGGTAACCAACTTATAGACCGAAAATGTTTATTTTGTGTCTTCACTGCTGCCTCGGCACCTGTCTCAGGACAACACATCTTGGTGAAAGCACACTGTAGGAAAAAAAAAAAAACCTCACCCATGATGATGGAGTAGGAAAGAGAAAATGGAGAAGGGGCCAGGGCCCCTAAGTCCCCTTCAAGAGGATGCATTCCCCCCAAGAAATACTGCTCTATGAGCATGAAATAAATTGGATATAGTCATATCAATTATGAAATTTACTACAAAAGGAAAGAATTGGTCTACATGGGATAAAATAAGAGTGACTCCTTAATTTTCAATGTATGGAACCTTGTTTCACCAATGCTTCTGCGGGAAAATGATTCAGTTCAGGAAAAGAAGTGGTCAGTACAATTTTGCTTTTGTTCCTGAACTCTGAAGCTGGTGATACTGAACCTTATGGAGGAATTTGGTTCAGTTTGAGAGCAATTCAGTTCATGACCAGAATCATGGAAAGACTTAAGTTTGTGAACTGAAGCACTACTTAGTGTGGTTGAGCCAGGATGTGTAATTTTCTACTGAGTTTTAGAATGGCACCTGGTTAAAATAATCTATTCATACAGGTCCTTTTGTATTAAACTTTTAGTAGACCTCACTTGAAGCTTGAAAATATACACATCCATTTAGTGGACAAATTGATATAAGTCAACAAAATCCAAACCTAAGTCACATAAGACACTTGCTGGAATCCCATCAGTGTTCCAAAACTTTCTGGTTCCTGGTAGACACTTTCACATTGCTACCAACTTTTTTGCCTTTTCTTGTTTTCAGAGAAAATTGGACAAACAACTGATGATGCTTACTCAAACACAATACCAGAAAAGGCCAGTGGCAGAGGAGTGCAAGCCAGTATGAATGCAGTATGCTACAGTGTGAAAGGGAAAGGCAAAGGGCGTTCAGAGGTGGAAACCCTGAGTTATGTAGGTCACGGAAGGTACACAGAATAATTACTTCATTATAAGGAAAATAAGCAAAGAAAGCTAAGACATGCACTGTGCAGAGAGCCCATCTCTCCCAGTGAGATGTGAAAGGGGATTTTAAGCTGAGGTTTTTAAGAAAGTTCAAGGCTTTCAGTTGAAGTCAGCATATCTTTTCTAAGGCTCTGTGCTTTCAGAGCACATAAGACATTTTGGCATATTGAAATCAACAGTTTCTCAGAGGATGTGGCAAATTTAGGATTACAGTTACTACATACAAGAAAATTAAAATAAATCAGAAGTGGAATAATCAAAATGGTGCTGGCGCCTCTTCAATTCTGTATCTTTCATATTTGCAATAGCAGCTTGTGATGTGGGAGATTTATCTCTGGGAAAATAAGGTCATAACAAATAGAGAAAAACATGGACTCATACAGCTACTTCTGTAAAAGGGATTAGTGCTTGAAAGTAGGTTACTATTCTATTGGACTCGGCTTTATGGCTTTTATAATATGTGAATATCTAATCAAAGTGAGTGACTGCTTGTGGCTGGAAGGTGCATTATGAGGAAAAGACAGCTTTTATTGAAGGGAGGGAAGATACACTTCTAAACTTAGGATTTTGTACAGCTAATATCTCATAGACAGTATAAAATATTAATGCTAACTTTAAGCTAACTAAGATGATATCATGTTCACTAAAGTGCAGTCACTTTCCTCCCAAAGATCACTAATAGTGTAGAGTTGAAATTGTTATTACTCTGGGGACATAGGAATACAGTGTTATTCTCACTTCCAAGAAGAGTTTTCCAAGTGAAGCTCGAAGTCACCTCAATCTCTTTCTCCCTGAAGAGAGCTACCAAATATTGAATATGAGAAGATTAGGTCCAGTTGACAGTATAAAACAGTTCTAGAAATTCACGAGCAGGGGGAAAGTTTTGCTGAGATACTACAGGAGAAAGTCAGGGTTTTGTTTTTTTTTTCCTGTTTTTGCAGAATTGGGGATTGAACTTAAGGCCCTTGCACTTGCCAGGGAAGTGCTTATTCCACTGAGCCATGTCCCCAGCCAGAAAAAGTCAGTTTTCTTCTCCCATTTCTCAGTAAAGATTTTAGCATACCTGTAAGCTGTGACTAAAATCCAGCTCAAAGGTTCAAGTGGTGTTATGAAATCCTAAGTAATTAAGTCAAGCAAGAATGGCATGGAATTCAGCATAAGGAAAGTTAGCTTAATTACACTCATTATAGATTCTTGTCAGTGACTAAGGGGGTGGGACCTAAAGAAAGACTTTTCCTCCCTAGGTTTTTACAGTACTATATTTTACATAAATATGTCAAGTGTATGCAGGTTTTAATGCTGGTGGCAATGTAGTAAGATACTGTTTTATTGAGGTAAAGAGTAGAGTCAAGGCTCCAAGCCATCACTGCCCTGAACTTTGCTGACATACAGGCTCTGTGTGCTGGCTTCTGCACTTGTTTTCTATTAAATATTTTCCCTTTAATATACTGAAGATATATATTTTCACAGTTCCACTGCTTTATCTGAAACATTATTTATCCCTTACTCAATATGATAGCTCAGTTCTTTCCCTGGAGCCCTACTCTTGTGGGATTATGAAAATAGCATTTAATTATCTTTTTCAAAGAGTAAGACTCTAATTTATTGTAAAGAGAAAAGTTCTTTGTGGATCAATAACATACATGTCATTTTACTATGATTGATTACCACAGTTCAGTGTCAACAGTGTCTGCTTATTAAAATTTTTCTGTGCCAATCTCTGAAAACTGTGTGGCTACTCTCAGTTTAGCAGAGCAGTAGTTGCTACACATTCTCATTAGAAGTTCCATTTCTATAAACTGAGGCCTAATGAATGTAAGGACACTGTCATAAGGCTAAAAGTTTGTAAGTAGTTCACATGGAGTTGAATCCAATAAATCATTTATTTTACTGATTACTTTGTTCTTCTAGAGAAAGCAGTGACAGAAGTAATTCAGAAGTTTATTGTTTAATCAATAACTTTCCACACTTCTCTATTAACAAAGAAATACAGAGATGTCATTTCATGCACCTATATTTTGGACTTGGAAAGAAATATAAGTATGCCATAGCACTCTCTTAATAGTCTTTGAAGAGAAGATGATAAGTGTTTATCATCGGAAATGTATGAAGGTGTGATGGAACCTCAACGATACTACAGAATTCGTCTCAAACCATAAGCTAATACTTGGTAAAGCTTGAGTATTGTGCCTTTAGATGACCTTTTTTTTGTTTTTACTATTTATTTATTTATTTATTTATTTATTTATGTGTGTGCGTGTGTGTGTGTGTGTGTGTGTGTGTGTGTGTGTGTGTGTGTGTGTGTGTGTGGCCGGCTCAGCCCACCAGGGGGCGGGGCTGGCTGGCATGTGGTGCTGGGGGATTGAACCGCGGTCCCTGTGCTAAGCTTGTTCTAAGTAGGTGCTTTAGACCACTGAGCCATCTCACCAGCCCCTTTTAGATGACCTTTAGACTTACTCTTTCCCAGACTATGAAGGTGTAGCTAGCCATTTTTCCCTTATAGTGTAGCCAGCCATGTTCAGTATGTCTTCATATCTCCATCATAACATGTTTATTTCTTGAACTATTTTTAAACTATGAAATACCACAAAATTCACTAACTCTTGTCCATAAATTCATGAGCACTGAATACTGCAGGAAGGACTTCTGAACATTTGTCCAAAGTGCATAAATCAAGTCATTTGCCATCAACACCATCCCTTTCATGACAGAAGAGTTTAAAAAGAAAATATTTCAAGTGTTTGTTCAAGTCCTTCAGAAGATTGGTCTACCTACATTCCATTCCATCGCTCAGAAGAGGTTAGGATACAAGTTTTGCAATATGACATCATTGGTGAAATGTAGAAAGTAATCAGCATGAAAAATATCAGTCTTGCTTATGCCTTTAGACTTCAAAAGCTTGTGATGTTCACTTCCCAAAATAAGTTCGTGCATATGGCAAGGCATGGGGTGCTAAAAGATAGCTGCTTGGGAGGTTTAGGAAATACCTTCCAGAATTGTCAGATTTCTCAGAGATTTGGGACATATAAATTGAAATGATTTATCCAGTACTTTAAAATATTAAACAATATATGGAAACAGATATTGCTAGGTTAAATATTGCATTGATTATAATTACAACAGAAGACATGGAATTTCTAGAAGACACCATCTCGGCTGCTGAAGATGTGCAACAGACTTGTCTTCCATCTCCTGGCAGTGCTTCTCCTTTGGAGACTAACACTGACAAAGCTGAGAAGCTCTGACACAGGGAAAATTGGAAACATTTTAAGTAGAGAATAGGAATTTTTTAATGAATGCAGTAGAAAAGGAAATGCAAATTCTGAGATAGATTTAATTGCTGGGAAGATTTAATAAGCATTCCTCCTAGATGAGGACCTTTTGGATGTTGTAGTGTATTCTGAGACCTAAATTTTTAGAGCTACCAATGGATCTAAAATGTTTAACCTTTTAAGCTAATAAAATGAGAATTTGAGGACACAGCATTAAAAACTGAAAAAAGAAGAATGCTCGCCCTTGGTTTATTTGTTAAGTTTATATTTTCAGGATTCAACTGGATAGAACAGATTGCAAATGAAAGTTTCACTCACTTTCCGCTACTGAGCCATCAAAAGTGGAAGGGGACTGTAGTTTTTCAGAAACTACTTGATTATCTTGGGGAATCAAACCCTCCTGTTTGGAAAACATCACACACTTCAGTGTGTACACCTAAGAAGGGGTCTGCATTAGGAAGCACCTGGGTGAATATATTTGTACAGAAACTAAGCAGCCCACAAATTTGGACCAACAAAAACATAAACCACCATAGATTCTCTGAGAGGTATAGATGAAATACAAAGCTATCCTGAAATTTAGGGGCGGCATAAGGGTAATGTGTTCAATCCAAGTAGTTACTTAAGACCATATTGACTTTTCCTAAACAGGACAGAAAGTGTAAAGGTCTTTCTGTCCACAGTGCTCCAGTGAGCTGACCTAATCCCTGGCCCAGGACACTCCCAGGTGCTCTGGATTGCTTCTGGGCAATAAACACATTATCTTTGCCTGGTCACTAGTAAAGAGTGACTAGAGGCGATTTCTTTTTTTATATGAATGAAAACAACTATATTGTGTTAAAGAATACGTTATTTTTTTTTCCAAAATTCTATTGAGAAAAAAATAGCAATGAGACAGTTTCAAATCAAATTGGTAGGACAGTTCCAATAATTAACACATTACATACTGCCTTCCTAGTGGTTATTTGTTACACAAGATGCAGACATGATATCCTATTTACAAACACTATTAAAACAAATCCCTCTATGTATTGAATTAAGAGAATGTAGCTATATATCTATCCTAACCATTTTGAATACACAGATACAAAATGGTCTTCCATCTATATCCCTTTTTTGTTTAATTCTGTCACTTAAATATTATAGATGTGTGAACTCAGCAAAATATTCCAAAATAGTCCAGAAGTCCATAATAGGGTCTTCCACTTGACTAGCAATGCCAAAAGTTGTTGACCTGAGTCCCCTACAGCTCAACATAATAGCATGGCTTTACTTCTTATACTTTGTTTTTATACTTTTCTGCTGGATGGTTAAGACCAAGGAAAAGCAAGACCTACCTAACAAGAATTGTAGCTTTTGGATCTGATAAGGTCAGTCAAATCCCCTCAGGATTTATCCTGAGACCCTGTACCTCAGATTGTAGATCCTTTGTCAGTGTCAGCCACGTGGATGACTCATGGCCATTGATTGACCAACTTGCTCTCTGTGACAACCTAAGAGAAAAAAATAGATTCTCTCCATGTGGCTCTCCTTAGGCACACTCTAAATTATTGATCACTTTCCTCTTTGGCTCCATAATCTCCTTGATCAGAAAATTTGGGACACAACCGAATTATATGATGTTACAGTACAAGTTCTCATATGTCCTGAGTCTTAATTGACCTTGGAAGCTTAGGGCCAAAATGTTGGTTTTCCTTTCAGCCCTCCTTTTACTCTAATTTGGTCTGCAAACTTAGGTTGTTAACCCTCCAGAAGAGAAGCTTATTGTTATTACCATACAACCTAGGCTGCTCAGCTTAACCTCACTATCCGTCTGAATATAAAACATCTTAGGCATAGCATGGAACAGGGAATACCACGTTTTTAAATTGAAGGAAAATTTCTACTTGAATAAATAATAGTCACATAGCCTAGGTAAGAAAAGGTAAATTTGTTCTTTGTAATCCAATTTACACTATAATAAATACCTTTTATTTTATGCTAGCCTTCAATTACTGCCCAGAAATAATTTAACTATAAAGTCCTCATTGTATGCCAAATACTTTCATCAAAACACTTTCCTCCAAGTAATTAACACATCTACATCAAGATCAAAATAGTATAATTACCTTTTAAAAGATGAAAAAAAATAACTACAGTTATGTATCTTACCGGGGTCATACAGCTAAAAAAAGGTGATACAGTATAGGCCTTTTTGAATTCTACAGTTATCTTTTTTTTTCTATATGCTTTTTCAATTGTGATGAACTTCAGATCTATGGTACATAAAATATGAGTTCCTCACAGGCTTTTGTTCAGCA
Organism: Octodon degus; assembly: GCF_000260255.1. Taxonomy (NCBI): domain Eukaryota; kingdom Metazoa; phylum Chordata; class Mammalia; order Rodentia; family Octodontidae; genus Octodon; species Octodon degus. Next base: position 1,769,209 of record NW_004524840.1, read on the forward strand.
TTTGCAGGCACTAACCATCACTTGGATTATCCAAAACAGATTCTAGTAGTTGTAATCAGGATGCACTTTCGTACAATATTCAGTATATGAGTGTTTCATAAATGAATAGACCTACGAAAGTTTGCAATACAAAAATGTGAAATATATCATTTACACACATCTAAACTGTAGGGGTGGAACATCCTCATATGCAAATATGTAGGTGCCACCTGTTGGTGCTTAGTACCCCATCAATGAGGAATGACAAAATGTGGTTATGAAGGAATTTTGATACATGCTAGCATACTCTTTGAAGTACCAGTTATTATTTTGTCTACTCTAAATTAAGTTCAGTTTATCAACACTGCTGTAACTGAACAAAAAGTTCAAACTACCAACGTTAATGATAACGGTATTTCATTTTTAAAACTGCACACACACACACACATCCTTGTTTAATACATACCAAATTTATGTAGAGGAAATATTTAATATCTTGTTACTCTTATTATAATAATAGCACATAACAACAACAGCATACATCTAGAGTTAGGCAGAGGACATCTTTGTGCAAAAAGAAGAGTTTTGAAGATCACATACTAAACGAGCATGTGTTCAGAAAACATCTTCAAAGAAATTACAGTGATGGTTAAATATTTATGTTATTCTCTTCCTGGCTGCTACAATACCTTCTACTTTTCCTATAATTAAGTAGTGATGCCTGCCCAGCTTAATTACTGCAAAGCTTTTCTTTAATGAAGGCACTTAATTTTAAGCTGCATTAAGAATTATCTTTATACTAGGTTTTATTGTGTTATGAAACAAATCATTAAAAGCACACTTATTTCTTCATCCTGGTTTTATTTCTCAAAAGTAATTCATTTTTAAAACCATGACAGACTTTGTAGGAAAGAAAGTCTTAGAAAATTTTACAATTAAAATTGTAAAATTGTTGTAACAACGTGTTTTGTTTTGCTACATAGAAACATCATGCTCATTTTAGAATGCTGCGATGTCAAAAGAATATGCCCTCAGAGTTCAGGTGCCAAGGGATGCCTAATAAGTACTTACCAATTGTTTTTGTTGGCTTAGTGGCACCTACAAAAGAGACAAAGTGATGTTATCATCTAAGTGATGTTGGAGTAGAGCCCATGGGAGGGGTCAATGATTGGCATATATCTGAAAACTTACAAATATTCTTACATTCATCTCTAGCATGTGTTGTTCCTTTCAGATCCCCTAAAAGTATTCCAGAGTGCTCAGCATATGCAGGAGTGTGTCACCATATGTGGCAGCTGAGTTATTTGCAATGAAGACTTATAGGGCCAGGGAGATAGCTCGGTGGAGTAAGTGCTCACCTGGAAAGTGCAAGGTCCTGAGTTTGATCCCTGGTACCACCAAAAAAAAAAAAAAAAAAGAATTCAATACACTTGCTAAAGTAACAATAACTAAAAAACCCCAAAAATATATGACATGCAAATACTAAGAGAATGAAACAGGTAGAAAGTACTAATTAACTAATGATGACTTTCTAAATCTATTTTTTTTTCTGTACCAGGGATTGAACTCAAGACCCTGGGGTTATCAGGCAACTAAAGCTATTCTTAACAAGTAGTCTATTGCATTCAGAAAATGATCATAAAATTTTCCTTTCAACTTTTAAAATACTACAATATGTGCATGAATCAGTAACATGCCTGTTATTACCTTTATCAAATATTACATATTATACACAATTCTGTATTTTTATACAACTAGCAATACAGTTGAATATATCAAGCCACACCCTAAGGGAAATGATATAACTAGGTGATAGGAAATTTCCAGCTTCATTCCCATCTGCCATGATCACCATTTTGTATTTAGCCTACAGTGGATCAAAGCTTCATTATGTGGCACACAACTGTAACTCTTTGAGTTATCCCACTTCTTTGCTTATAAATTACCATGAATATTTGTGATGAAAAATATGTGACATCCCAGGTATCACTGCCCACAGATTCACTGTAACTGACTTGGCCTTAGAATCTTCCTCAAAACAATTCTCTAGAGAGCAGTTGCTCCATGTTTTAAAACTTTCTTGTCATTGCTGATCTGAACTGTAAATGTGAAGATAGCTGAAAATTGCTATTCCTGGTTGGACTGTCCAACCACTGGAGCAGTTGGCTCAACTGTTCATCAGCTCCGCTGTGTGGGGGATGCTGTGAGCTGTGAGCAGGTAGACAGCAAGCGAAGAGCTTACTAAAGGATGTCCAAGAGTTGCAGACCTGCTGACTATCTCCTTGAAAACACTGAACCTTGTTTTATTTTATTTTTTGAGACAGTGTCTTGCTATGTATTTCAGGATGGCCTTGAACTTAATGAGTCCAGGCTGCCTGGATCTCATGGTGATTCTCCTGCTTTAGCTTCTTGAGTGTTGGGAGTCTAGGCATGGGTTGTACCTATTATTATTTGTAATGAATGTTTATTACAAATGAATGTTATTTGTAATGAATGATTCAATACACTTAAAAAAATCTTAAGATAATCTCTAGATTCCTCAATATCACCTTTTCTATAACTCATTATTATTTTTGTCATGACTATTGAGGTGTATTTAATCATAATTGTGTAGCTCAGCCTTTGCCATGTGATTCTTAACTCTAATACTGTTATAATGTTTGAAGACATTTATTATACCTCTTCGTTTCATTTTGCTGCTCCTTAGCTTGATTAAATCTTATATATATTTTTATTAGTACACATTTGTAGTACATAGTGTTCGCTATCCCTGTGGAGAGTTGGCACATGTATATAGCATCTGAGTTCTTATTTCAGCCCTTTTCTTCCCACATCATGCCTGCTATAGATAAAGAAGTGTTGCGGCTTTGTCACACTTCCATCCTCTTTTCATATACACCCATTTTGCATTAGTGATTACCAAAGTCATTAAAAAGGAAATGAAAATGAGTTACCTCTTGATATTTGGATAACTTTTATCCTTAATGTATGTGTGATTTTATCTATTTTGCTTTTATAGAACATATAACTTAATGTACAGAGAATTGCAACTCTCACTTCCCAGGGTTAAAGGAGCTAAATCTTGGAAGATCAGTCTTGGTCCTCAGCCACAGGAAAAGACCTGTGCCACCAGAACAGGACTCATCTTTGTAAGGAGCAAAGTGTTTGTAAGGGTAGCTCACTTGGCCATACTAATTTGCTGTAATTAAGCATCTTAAAACCAGATGAAGAAAGTATAAGTATTAACTTATTTTTAATTAATAATTGCTGAAAATTAAGTTAGCCAACTTAAGCTTTTATCAGCTTGTTTCCAGAGCCCATTAGGTGAAATCACATTGTTAAAATGATAAATTACACTCTGAAGTTGTGTAAGAAGTAGAGAAAATCGGGGCAGATTAATCCTAGAGATCTCTCTAATTTAGAGTCTACAACAATTTTACTTTGTTTCTTACACTTTGATTCACACTAAAAAATATTGGTTTTATCCATAGCCAGAATATTCCATGTTGAAGGAATTGGACCAGGACACCAGCCACAAAGTTTCAACAGCAGAGATACTCTGTCTTTCTATTTGTCAACAGTAAAGACCCTCAGGAGTCTCCTTTTGTTCCTTATTTAAACCAAGTACTTAATTATATCTTTGTAACTATTTGTCCTTGTGAATTCACATCAACATGACATAGCTATGGGTATTTTTTCTTGATCATAGAGCTGCAAGTTCACAGAATTGATTCATAAGGTACAGATCCTCACTGACCTTATTCAGCTGCATAGTTAATGTCAAACATTTTATTCTGGGCTGAAAAGTGATTTTGGTACACTGAATCAATCAGCATTGTGCTTGGAAACAGATTAACAGTTGAGGTCACCAAAAATGACTCAGCCATTAGGCCTTGTGAGTGGCTGTTTTTCCTGAATACATTCATTTGACAGTAAAGTGGCCAAGGTTAACAGCTGAATTATGGAGGAAGAGCACAGGTCTACAAAATTAGTGGGACCTTCTGACTGGATTATTTCAGAGCTCAGTTGTTTAGAGGCAATATTAAGACATTTTCTACATCTGTGCTTAAGATGTCTGTGTGTGTGTGTGTGTGTGTGTGTGTGTGTGTGTGTGTGTGTGTGTAAGCAGAGTGTGTCTGTTCCTCTCTAAATGAAGTAGATTCAATATTGTGGGCTTGTCCTTATTTTGTATTTTGTATTTTTACTTTTTATTTATTTAGTATAGGGCCTGCAGGATCTACAGCGTCTCACTGGGAAGATCAGACTGGTGGTGATTCTCGTTTTCAGCCTCCCAAGCACTGGGATTACAGGCACATGCCACCACACTGAGTCTCAATTGCCATCTCGGATTCCTCTGGTAGCGGGGCCAGCACAAAATGCAGGAGATCAAACCCTGCTGGCTGCTATGATTACCTAAGCAGTTGCTTTAGTCTGCTGAGCTATCTGGCTAGCCAGATACAATAGTCTTTTTTTTTTTTTTTTTTTTTTTTTTTTTTTTTTTTTTTTGGTACCAGGGATTGAACTCAGGACCTTGCACTTGACAGGCAAGTGCTTATTCTACTGAGCTATCTCCCCATCCTCTCTGGAGCTGTCTTTCATAAAAGCAGAAGTACATTAAGAAGCTAAATGGGGGCCGGGGAGATGGCTCAGTGGAATAAGCGCTTTCCTGTCAAGCGCAAGGGCCTGAGTTCAATCCCCAGTTCCGCCAAAACAAAACAAAACAAAACAAAACAAAAAAAAAACAACAACAACAACAAAAAAAAGAAGCTAAATGAAGCACAATAGGGTTTAATACATTTTGGAATTCCTAGAGTCCACCAAGACTCTCATATCATTGAAATCTGGATTTGAAAAAGATACCTGATTTTCCAAAGTTAGTGAAGTTTTGACACTGAAGAAGCTAAAGTTTAGCTGTAAGAAAATAGCTATTATGTGACACAGAAATAATATTCTTATTTCAAATATCATTTTTAGCTTAATTCAGATTATTATGGGTTAGTTTCCAGCAGCAGAATAAATCATCCTACCAGAAAAAACACTAAGTGGATGAAGGCAGCTGAGAGATCCAGGAGCAGCCAGAATTTTAGTGAGCAGTGTCCTAGACAAGAGGGGTGCTTGTTGTGGTGACGTAATCTCCATGTATGTGCCTTATAGGATAGTGCATAGGTAATGGTATTCATAAAAAGCCTTAATAAGTGTTGTTTTTAGTCACAAGCAGTGGACCAACAAATGTCACAAAGGAGAGGGAAGAAAGAAAGAGAAGTGGAGAGACAGAAACACAGAATCAGAGATCTTCAGAAGGATTATGTGACCGCCTATAGACAACTGCAAATATAGGTATTTTTGCCACTTGGATGTAGCTGCCAATGTTTTAAATCAAATATTCACAAATTAAATTTTGCCAAATTTAGAAAGGAAAATATATCCAGGCTTACTAAGCCTATTTTAAGAACACAAATTTACTTTAACATGGAAAGAATATTCATTTATATTTTCCACATGAAGACATAAAACAGTAAGCCAAAACATTCTTGGTGGATAGCATGGTGGCCAGTGGTCCTTTCCAGGTTCTTGTGGTCTGGTTCAAAGGATTGGATGGGGCAATAGATGAGTGTTAAAGCTTAATGTTTATTTTGGGCAAAATAAAAGGAAAAGAAGCACAAATGAAATTTTCAAGGAGAAAAAGGGCTCTGGAGGAAAAAAATATATACGCCCTGAATGCAGGGCAGGAGACAGGATGAGCACGATGACCACAGTGGTGAAGTCAACGGACTTTTGTATCTTCTACTAGATCTGGCCTGTCACATTAAAATCTCAGTTGTCCTCACACAGGAAGTATTCAGCACAGCACTCTGACTGGTGGAAGGTGCTCTGCAGAAGCTGTTCTGTATCTCTGCGGTTGACAGGTCTCCCAGACTGCTCATGCCCCATGCGTGGGCTAGCTACTTGGCCTGTGTTTCCTGTCTCATTCTCATTAGATCCAGAAAAAGCATTACACAAAACTTAATCCTCATTTAAGAAAAAGAGAAGAAATCAAATAAATAAATAAATAAAACCATGACATAATAAAAGGGCTTGATACTCTAGAGGACATCACAAAACACTTCTAGCAAGGGCCGGGGAGATAGCTCAATGGAATAAGCACTTGCCTGGCAAGTGCACGGTCCTGAGTTCAATCCCCAGTACCACAAAACAAACAAACAAACAAACAAACAAGCAAAAGCCACTTTTAGCAAACATTTCTCAAAAGGACAGATAATAAACAACATAAGTATTATTCAAACAAATATGACTACTTATGTAGATGATACAAAAGTTCATACAGGTAAACAATTGGAAATAATGCATGAATTTGACAAAGTTGCTAAATGCAATCAATAAAAATAAATGCACTTGTTTACATCAGCATTAAGAAAATGAAATATAAAAATAGATTTTACAACTGTCTTCAAGTAATACATTGGTATAAATTCATAAATGGAGGAATTTACCACACATATTGTTGGGAAAAGTTATACTGTTAAAGATGCCAAGTCTTTCTTAAATAATCTGGAGATTTAATATCATTTCACTGGAAATTTCAAGATTTATTTTTTGCATTACCAAGTTGATTTAAATATTTATATACAGATTTGAGAGAGAGAGAGAGAGAGAGAGAGAGAGAGAGAGAGAGAGAGAGAGAGGTGAGAGGAAAAAGAAAGAAAAAACAAAACAAAAAGGTATGAAACAGCAAATTGTTTCATAGCTAAATAAATAAATGAAAGTGAGAATATGTACAAAAAGAGAATATTTAGAATTGCATTCTACTTACATATCATTTTTGGTGAGATGGCCATTTTGACAATATTTGTTCTGTCTATTCTAAAAGAAGGAACTTTTTTCCATTTTCTGTGTTTTTCAGCGTCTTCTTTTTTTTTTTTTTCAGAATCAAGGATTGAACCCTTGTGCTTGTCAGCTTCCTTTTTTCAGAGGAATACAGTTTTCATTGAAAAAATATTTCACTTATCGGTATACAGGGACACTATTTAATATTGTGTATTGACTTATTTTTCTCCAAATTTTTACAATTTATATTAGTTTCAATGATATTTGGGTAGAATTTTTGGGTCTATTATGTCAAGGATCATGTCATCTGCAAATAAGGATTATTTGCCTTCTGCCTTTCCTGTTTTATCCTTTTTATTTGTTTCTCTAATGTAGGTGCTCTTACTAAAGTTTCTGGTATTGTACTGAACAGAAATGATGAGTGTAGACAACATTGTCTCTCTTTTTCTTTTTTTCTGACTTTAGAAGAAAAGCTTTCATTTTTTTTCACCGTTTAGTGTGATGATAGCAGTAGGTTATAAAAGGGCTTTGTTTGTTTGAGGTAATGACTCCTTATGCCTATTTTAATGAGGGTATTTTCTATGATTTGATGTTGTGTTGTGTGCAACTGTTTTTTTTTTTAGAACTATTGAGATAATCATATGATATTAACATCTACTTCTATTTATGTGATGTGTTTGATTTATTGATTATATATGTTGAAATTTTTGCACTCTTGAGATGGAACTCATTTGGCCTTAATGAAAGATCTTTTTTTTTTTTTTTTTTTTTTTTTGTAATTTGCTGTATGTTGCTTGTGAGCACCTTGTTGAGGATTTTTGCAACTATGTTCATTATGGAAATTACCCTGTTGTTATCTTTTTGTATTGAACCCTGTTTGGTTTTGGTATTAGGAGACTCTTAGGTTCTAGGAGTGTGTTTGGCAGGGTCCCTCCCCTTTTGATTCTCTCAAAGAGCTTGAGAGGAATCAATCTTAGATCTTTCCCAGAATTTTGGTATAATTTGCAGTGAATTCTTTGGCTCTTGGGCTTTTCCTAGTTGAAAAATTTTTTATTACTGCCTCTATTTCATTGATAGTTATTAAACTGCTTAGGATTTTACATCTTCTTAGTGGATTTGTATCTTCTTAGTCGAATTTTTTCATTTGTGCCTAGGCACTTATCTATCCATTTCTTCAAGATTCTCCAAAATTTTGGAATGCTAAGTTTTAAAATATTTTCTTGTAGTCTAAATTTTGGCACTATTTATCATGAGTTAGGAACTTTTCATTTCTACTTTTATTGATATGATTCTTTCCTTCTTTAAATAAGTTTGGCTAAGAATTTATCAACCTCATTTATCCTTTTGAAAAAGGAACTATTTGATTCATTGATCTTAGCGTAACTTGAAAAAGCACTCCTCAAATTCATATCAAATCTGCAGACACTCAGAATATTTCAAATAATCCTGAGCAGCAAAAGCAAGCAAGACACATTGCAATCCTAAATTTCACAGTATACTGAATAGCTACAGTGATTGAATAGAGTGAGATTCTGGCACAGAAATAGACTTATTGATTGATGAAATAAAATTGAAGGTATAGAAACAAACTCATACACTTTCAGTGATCTGATTTTTGAGAAAGGGGTGCTATGATTTGTGTCTGGATGTCTCCTAAAGTCTCATGTAGTTTTTGGGATGGGCTTTATAGAGGTGGCTGAGTCTAGAGTTTGTGATTGATTATCACCATGATCAAATGCTGGAATTAAGGGGGTGAGTGTTATATACTTGTCATAGGGCAGATAGCCAGCACACAGTATAAGGAACACAAAGAGTCTTGTCCCTCTATCTCATTGCTTTACTGTTTTCTACCACCATGAACCATTGTCCCTCTGCTGTGCACCACCCTGCCTTGGAGCCAGCCATGAAACCACTACAGACTGTGAGCTGAATAAGCCTTCCCTCCTTTAACCTTGAGTGTTGGGTATTTTGTCTCAGCAAGGAGAGAAAAGTAACTAGGATAAGGAGTCAAAAGTATACACTGGAGGAAAGATAGCTTCTTTAACAAATATTGCTGGTGAAACTTTAATCACATGCAGAAGAATGAATCTAGACCAATATATTACTATGGCAGTTCAGACATGCTTCCGTCAGTGCAAAAGTTGGTTTGCAAACAGAAGCATTTTGCAAAACTGTTCTGCTGCTTGTGAGCTCTGAATTGCATGAGGTGACAAACATGATCACAGCCATCTTCCTCAGAAGTGTGGAGTGAATTCAGTTGATGAACTGCAGTACCATGGTATACCTTTCCCTACATTAAAATCAAATCAAAATAGATCAAATATTGAAACATAGACATTCTTAGACATAGACATTCATGAGGACTTCAGGGTCAAAACATTAATTGCCAAAAAAAATCAAAGAACAAACTAAAGGAATACATCAAATTAAAAAGCTTTTGCACAGCCAAGGCAAAAACTGAATGAAGACATAGCCCCCACCATGGGGAAATATTATGAGCTATTCATTTGACAAATGATTAATATTTAGAATGTGTAAAAAACCAATAAAATTAAGAACCAATAAAGGACCCAATCAAAAGTGGGTGATTGAAATGAACAGCCACTTCTTAGAAGGAAAAGTGAAAATGACAAACACTAGTAATTAGAGGGGAGTTTCTGGGATCTTGGGAAGACTGTTTCTGAGAATAATAGTTACACAGGCACATGTGGATGATTCCTCAGTCTTTAATGTTAATATTTTTCATCTTTATTTTAATGTAATACTTGAGTAAAGACATTTACTAAAAAATCAAAATCATAATGTGGAGAATGTAATAATGCATCCTAAAGAATGAGCACTCAATATGTTCTTTTAAAACAAAACTCTGGGAGGAACTTGGAAAGATGAAACACTATGGAGTTAACTGTCCAAGAAGGTAAAGGAATACGAAGGGAACATTCATAGAATTCCTTAGGTAGGATTGTAACGGGAAATGCCTATTTTGGGGGCCACAAAGAGAGGAGTTTATAAAGTAATAGTCTGAATTAAGAAATATTCCAGGATAAAATTCTGGTGATGTACGATAGTGTCAGTGTCTTGCAGTTTCTGAATGAATTGCTAACACTTTTCCATTTTAAATCCTTACTCCATTTTTTCAACCTACAGAACAGAAATGCAGTGCAAGATAATCTCATCTTCAGGAGACTGATTATGTACTGCCTCCCACCTGCTGCCCACCTCTTAGACATATGGCTGCTCATATCCCCAGAGGGGTGCTGAGCAAGGGAAAGGGGAGCTTCAGGTTAGTTAATTAAGCAGCCAGGACGAAAGTTCTAGAGTGAGAGGTAGTTGGAACTAATAGCTAAAATGAGTGTTAGCTTTAATGAGACTCTTGGTTTTGGTTCCCTGTGACTATAAAAAGAAATAAGAATTGGACTTCAATATGCTGTTTGGTAGGGCCTCATCTGACAGAACCTCTTGTATGCTTCATTCCAACATTGATGTGAAGGGACACAGGGCCCATTTAAACTTTGAGCATCAAAAGGTCAACAATGCAAAATATTGAAACAAAAATAAACACTACCTGTTCATACCAGGAAGCAGCATACTATTAAAAGAGTGAAGTGGAAAAATGATTCTTTCTTTCCTTTCTTTCTTTCTTTCTTTCTTTCTTTCTTTCTTTCTTTCTTTCTTTCTTTCTTTCTTTCTTTCTTTC
>NW_004524840.1:1779809-1781397 GCF_000260255.1 Octodon degus
TTTCCTTTCTTTCTTTCTTTCTTTCTTTCTTTCTTTCTTTCTTTCTTTCTTTCTTTCTTTCTTTCTTTCTTTCCTTTCTTTCTCTCTCTCTCTCTCTCTCTCTCTCTCTCTCTCTCTCTCTCTCTCTCTCTCTCTTTCTTTCTTTCTTTCCTTCTTTTTTTTTCAGAACCAGTGATTGAACTCAGACCCTTGTGCTTGCCAGACAAGTGCTTATTCTATTGAGCCATCTCCCTTGCCCCTGATACTTACTTTCTGAAGGACAAGTAGCACATAATATGACTGTTATTTTAAACCAAATTTCAATAATGTTATTTTTCAAATTATAGGGCATATGCCAGTTTCTAACACAGTAAATAATAATTTCATTCACTAGAATAGTCCCCTGATAATTCACACTGTCTCCCAGAATAGAGAATACCTATCTGTTGTCATATATATTAATGTTTATATTCAGCAATCCCATGGGAATTGTTACATTAATCCATTCTTGATATTTCTTTTCTCCTTTTAAATTTTTATACCTGTTACCAAAGTCATATTTCTTTTCTTTGCTTTGCTTTTTCTTTTTTTTATATTTTGGGGAAGGGTCTACAGTTGTTCAGGGTCTCACTACTAGATCAGACTCATAGTGATCCGCTTTTTTACAGCCTCCCAAGAGCTGGGATTACAGGCACACACCACCATGCCCAGTCTCAATTGCCTTCTCAGCTTGTCCTGGGGCAGAGCTGGCACAGCAGGCCTGGGGATTGCATTCCCAGGCCACGAGTCTGTTTGCAGGGGCTTTAATCTGCTGAGCTATTTGGCCAGCCCTAAAGTCACATTTCTAAAAGTTGTGTGAATATAGCATATGGTGCTTGAAAATCCTTTGCTTTCCATTATGTATCAAATAATATCCAGTTTTGTTGAATCTGTATTAGTGAGTGGTCTCTATAGAAAAAAAGGCAATAAAGTTATGTGCCAGTTCACCATGGTAGTGTATTCTGAAAAATATGTTAGGGAATTTTGTCATTGTATGCTATTGCGTGCTATTATACAACCCTGGCTGTTCTAGATCAATTACAGGACGTAAATAGTCAGCTAATCAATAGGTAGCAAATACAAAATGTATCAAACTGCCATCTAACTATCATCTATCGATCATCTATCTCTTTGACCCAATTATATTCTGTGTTTTAATGCTCCAAATTTAATTAAAAGTTAGAACTTAATCTTTGTAAAGTGGACTTACAGCATAAAATCTAAGATATGTCTAAAAAGGCTTATTCAGGTCTCATCAATTTTCTCTAACAGGCTTCTGTGTCTTCCAACTAAAAGCCAAGCCAACATCATATTTTTAATATCCAAAGACACTACATATTCACCTCTCTATATTAGCAGTGGTGAACCTATGGCATGTGTGCTGCAGTGAGGTCACAGAGTCTGCTGCTCTGTGCAGGGGCGCAGTTGCCCCATAAGCACCCCAGCCATGGAGCATTGAAGGACAATAGCATGTCAAATGCACTTTTACCTTTCAATCAAAAGCTATTTGAAGGGCTGGGGAGATAGCTCAGTAGAATAAGTGCTTGTCTGGCAAGCACAGGGTGGTGAG
>NW_004524840.1:1781592-1796800 GCF_000260255.1 Octodon degus
AAAAAGGGCCTGCCAAATAGATAAGCAGATTAAAGTGCCTGCAAGCAGGCCCAGGTGCTGGGATTACATCCCCTGGGCGCACAGAGACATCAATTGAGACTAGATGTGGTGGCGCATGCCTGTAATCCCAACTCTTAGGAGGCTGTAAACAGGATCACTAAGAGTCCAGTCTAGTAATGAGACCCTGAGCACCCTGTAAACCCTTCCCTAAAATACTAAAAAATAAATAAATAAAAACTATAATTGAAAACTCTGTTCTTTTTTTTTTTTTAAGACAAAAGATTTTAGTGTCCAAGTTGGCTTTTTTCCCCTTAACTAAAAACTCAGCATTCAGGTTGAACTGCAGTGTTGGCATTTTGTGATTCGTACGTGGGATTTGGGTGGCAGTTTGGGTGCTCAGTCGCGAAAACTTTCCCCATCCCTGCTCCAGGTGTTCAGAATAGTGCAGAAAGCATTTTCTACTTCAGTTTTTAATTCTATCCTCACACAAATGCACATTTTCATGCCCCCTTTATTGAATGCTATATGATCTACCCTTATACTCTGGGCCTGACTTTTGGAAATGAAAATTCATATTTTTCAGTTATTTTGAAGGCTGATAACTGTCCTCTGGTGGTATAATGTATACATTTTTTCACAGAGTTAAGGCCTGGCTAACCTTCTAGGAATGATGAAAAATACCTTTCCTTCTTAAAAATATCAAGGCACGAAATAACAAAGATACAGTTTCTCAGTAGGCTATCTTCCTATTTAACCTGTTGATGCTCCCTGAGCTCTATGCATCATCTTCATTCTGATTCATACATCCTGATTGCTTGCAGAAACATCTCTTCACTTAGTTGAGAAAAACAAAAGGGATGCCCTGAACGGACTGATAGAGACTATATCCTAAATACTGAGATACTTGCTTAAGTACTTAGAAGAGACTTTCTAATTTTTCGGTGTTAAAGTCTATGAAGTTTCTTTGATACAAAAAGTTTAATTGGAAAAGGGACTACAAAGTTATCACATATCAGTGGGCATTCAGTGGTCAGATGATCTCTGCTGTGTCATTAAGAGAAAATAGTAATCGAATGTTTTCAAATCACCCTGTGAAAAGAGACATTTCAGTAGGGATTCAAAACTTACCCATTTCCTACTCTCTGTCCGCTAGCAGAATTATGGCTTCTAAGTTATTCCTCTGCCATCAATTCTCCTGCTATTGATGACTATGTGATCCACTGTCAGCAGTAAGACTCAAGAAGAAGTCATGTGTGAAGTAGGGGGGCTTCTTTCCTGTCAGATGTTTGTTTGTACATGTGATACTGCACACCACAATATCTGTCTTGAGTTTAGGATTCAAAGATGGACTGTGAGTATGAGGAATTATTTGATCAACACTTTACTTGGTGAGAGACACACATAAGGAATAGTTTTTGATTCCTAAATATTCGTATGATCAAAAAATACTAAAGAGAGGGATTTGAAGTTATCTTTTTAAGGACAAGCATAGCTTGTTCTGAAACCTTGTCTGAAAGAAAACATTTATTTTCATATCATTTCAGTAAAGTGAATTTTTGACATGTAATACTAAACAAGCTATTCAGAAATCTCACCAAATGTACTTTTGAACAATATTTTTGGAAGCTTGAAACATTTACCTTGTGTTAAAAAATCAAATGTGGCATTAATTATAGACTTTTAATATAAAGACCTTCTGTAGATGCTTATTTTAGAAAAGGTTTATTAAGGTATGTGACTAATTTACATTATTTGCATGTACTGCTGAAAAGCAAACACACAGAAGCTGCAGGGAAGTAGCAAAACCTCAATATTCTTGTATCCGTGTAAACTTGGATGAAACACTCATTTTTGGCACTGAGACTTTTTGCATTTTTATTTATTTATTTATTCATTTTAATAGGTACAAAGATAAAATAACAATGAAACAATTTTTAAAACAGGTTAGTAGGACAGTTACAACAAATAACACATTGCATATTGTTGTCTTTGTAATAGTTATTCAGAAGACAAGATATAGACAATATTGTCTATATAATATTAATACAAACCTTTCTTCTCATTGAACTAAGAGAAAGCAGTTGTACACCTATCCTATCTTGTATATACATATATTTTTTCCACTACAAAATGGTCCTCTATTTACATCCCCCTTCCTTGCTTTGCTTTGGCAGAGATGGTGTTCCACTGCTGTTAGAGAAGCTGTATTTAGAGAAGTCTTATAAAGGTCTTTTCATATTTGATATCAGTCCAAATATTGTCTTCCTTTAACTTGGTCTTGATCATCCATCAGGAAAGTGTAACCATGCGGTATTAAAAGTAAAGCTATGTTAATATGCTGAGCTGTGAAAGGTTCAATTCAACAAATGTGGACAATGGCCAATTGTGCTGGTGACTCACCACTTTTATGGACTATTGGGCTATATTGGGTTATCTTGCTGAATTCAAGTAGCTTTTTGCATTTTCAAATACTCTTAATGCCGACAATGAATTCCTCTGGTGTTTTCCTCTAGCAACATCTCCATTCATTTCCATTATCTCCAATGGAAGTCAATGGAGGAAAATTCAGTATCCTGTATCACTCAGTTTTGGCTACTCATTAATTTTATGAAAGCAGCACAAGTGAGTAATAGCAATATTAAGTTAATCTGAAAGCTCATACATAATACTGGGAAGATTTCCATTTCTAGACACAATGCCCAGCACTCATAGCTTAAAGGAGGAAATTTAGCTTATAATTTGGAGAAAATACATCCCCAAATCAGCGGGCACCAAGGAAAGGAAAGAGTGCTAGGTAGATACATGAAAGAGAATACATATGTTACCTGAGACCATGCTTCCTTGAGCCATCCAGACGCACTTGGGACCAGACTCTATTAATCCTTCTGGCATTTTTAAATACAATGAAGCTGGCACATCAGCATGAAAGGTCACAATCCATATTTGTCAATGTCACAACCATACTTTATCACCCAGGAAGGGCTATAGTAATTCCATTATTCTGCCTAACATAATGTACCTAGCCATAATACAACCCAAAACACAGTAACCATAATCTCAAAAGTTTCTTTTTCAAAAGTCCAAGTTTAACACTTTTCTGAGAATCAAGGAAAATTATAGCTGTGAACCTCTATAAAAAGACAAACTATTAAAATTCCAAGGAAGAGTAGCAGAAGGTAAATATTCCCATTTTAACAGGAGGAATAGAAGGATAGAAAAGGACTGCGAAGAGAAAGATTGAAACCCAGCAGAGAAAATATCAAAGACTGGGGACAGTGTGATAAAATGCAATTTCAAGAATGTATGACATACGGCCTGCTGGCTATCACCCACATGGCTGACTCCACTCAAGGCCAGTTGTGTTTCTTGGCTGACTTTCTCCATCCCTGGCACCTTCAACTTCCTGGCCCTCTAGTGATCTTTGGCCTCCTTCTCCTAGCTCCATGAATTGTCCTTTCAGGACCTCTCAGCCTGACCTACTTAAATCTTCCTTTGAAACTTGAATAGATGCATCCTTGACCCCACTATTTTTCCATGATACATTCCAGTCAACTTAGTACTGCATGGTCAGTGTGATAGTCTTCTGTCAAGCAGAACAGTCGCCAGGCAGTAGCTGCTGAATGTCTGAATAGCTGAGCAGAGTGAAATGAATCCCAGGGAATCAGTTTTCTCAGAGGTCCTGTTTGCAAAGGGATAATGAGCTTTGCTTCTCAATGAAATGTTGGCACTTGTACCCTTGAACCTGCTACAGGTGTGGGCATGCTGATTCCTGACATGTCCTAAGGGTATCTTTCTTTTTGTCTCTGTACAAAGTAGTTGTTTTTCTTTTTAATGGCAATGGGACTCACCTAGATACACCCAGGACAGTACTTTATTAATCTGAATGCAATAAATTTTCCATATCAGGATTGAGGTTCACAATACATCATGGTTAATAGCCACATCCATATTTGTAATTGTGATATGCAAGGGAGCAGGATTAAAGCCCAAGTTAGGTAAGAGTTCATCTAAACTTTGAGTGGAGCAGGCTTAAATGACTCAATAGAATTCAAAGAGAGCGACTACTTAGGCTCTGCTATCTGACTCTATTTTTTAACTATATCTCCAGGAAGCCAATGAAAAAAAGTGATTCCACACAATTCATTTTATTTATTTATTTATTCATTCATTCATTCATTTATTTATTTTTGTGGCCAGCTCAGCCCACCTGGGGGCAGGGCTGGTGAAGCACATGGTGCCAGGGTTCAAACTGCGGTCCCTGGACTTGCCTAAGGTTGCGTAAGCAGACACTTTAGATTGTTGAGCTATCTCGCCAGCCCCTACACAATTCAATTTTAATCTCATTTCAGAAATGGGAATTGTAAGATCTACTTCAAGGATTGTTGTGTGGAGTATATGCTCCATTTATGGTGCTTTTCATATATGGCAAAAGTATTTACTTACTACACATTTGTTTTTGCTTAAAAACAATCACCTGTTTCCTCTCAGGCCAGACCTGAGAAAGAACTGCCCAATAAAGACAGTGCCCTCTACAGAAATTATGCTGCCCTCAACAAATAGTACTGAAGGTGATAAAGGAAGTGAGGACTAAACCAGCAGTCTCCCTGATGCTAGAAGACATAGATTTATATGTACACCTGTGCTGATTGTCCTTGAAGCTCTGACCTCAAATACTCCATGCAGATTCATTGAACCTACAACCTCCAATCCCAAACCATATATATAAAACTTCATCTCCCAATATTAATATCACTCTGATTTCAACCTGCATGTATGTATGTATGTATGAATTTATTTATTTATTTATCTATTTATTTTAAGACATAAAGGATAGGATTTATTGACTTGAAACATGAAAGTACTTTCTTTAGCAAAAGAAGCCATCAGCAATTTCATGAATCTTAAGCTTTCTGACAGTAATCAAGTTTTCCTTAATTTAGTTCTCATAACTTTTATGGAAGGACGAATCTGATGAAGAATTTTTCTGAAGAAATAGTGTATTTGTTTTACAGAGAGGCTATAAATATATAATTTATATAATAGATGTATACTGACAAAGACTTTACTAAATGACATAGTACCTCTTACTGATTTTATTTTATTTTTTATGTTTTTATTAATTTAATTGACAAACATAATAATGAGACAGTTTCAAAGCTGATTAGTAGGACATTTTCAATAATTAAAACATTGCATATTGTTGTCTTCATAGTGGTTACTCATAGTGCAAGATGCAGACATGATATCCTGTCTAAACACTATTAGAACAAATATTTCTATTCATTGAATTGAGAGAAAGGAGCTGTATATCTATCATATTTTGTATATACAGACACAAAGTAGTCCTTCATTTATATCCCCTTTTTTCATTTAGTTTTGCAAGAGATGGCTATTCCATTGCCATTTAAATATTGTAGGTGCATGAATTCAGCAAAATAATCCAATACAGTCCAGTAGTCCATAGTAGTTGTGGGTTATCCATAGGACTGCCTGTAATTAGACAGAGTTAAATCTCATCTTTCCTATAGTTTTGATCTCTAGGTCTTTCCTTATACACCTTTAATTATAATTTCCATGTTGGAATTTTTCTCTCATCCAAGTATTAATCCACATGTTCTATGATATCATTTTTTTGTTTTCTTTTCACTTAAGTTGTTTTTGTGGGGCTGGGGAGATGGCTCAGTAGAATAAGTGCTTCCCTGGCAAGCACAAGGGTCTCAGTTCAATCTCTGGTTCCACCCCCCCCCCAAAAAAAAGTTGTTTTTGCAATTGTCTACTTATTTTAAATTGTGTTGTTAATTGTATATATTATATAATGTATAATATATGTCAGAATAAGTAATATATCCACATGATTTTTAGGTGTGTATTGGAGACAACAGATATCCAATAAACATTTTTAAAATTCCATCACTAATAAAAATTTTCTGTGTTTATATTTGTTGCTTTATGTTCTAAGTAAAGATAAAATTTGATGACAGCTCTCAAGAAATTTGAACAGGTATTTTTAAAGGAACAAAGTATGAGCTTTAAGTAGGAAGAGAAATACAAAAATAAAAGCAATCTAATTTCAAGAATGTTTCAATAATCTTGGGGAATGAGGTGCATAGTGAGCTAGAAAGCAACATAAAATAACACAAATTTCAAATAAAAATTAAGGCAAAAGCAACTATTCTGGAATGCTTAATTTGCCTTCTGTATTCTATTTCTAATTTTTATAGGAATTTACCAAGAAGCTATTATTATCCGCTTTTCACGTATAAATAAACAAAAACTTAGAAAACTAGGGAAGTTGGGAAAATTAGAAGTATGAATCTCATATGAACATTAAGAAGACCAGCATTTCAACCTAGATGTTGAACATAGTAATTCCTGCATAATACCATTCCCTACATTTTGATAGGAAGAAATAATTTCTTCAGAATTTATTATTCTACTCTTCAGGTAAAACATGGCATTTAGAAGACAGAAATACAGCTCTAGGTCAAAGAGAAAGAAAGCAACACAATGAAACTGATGTGATAATGGTCTAATTTGTGTCACTTTGACTCCAAAGTCAAGGCAGCTACTAGAACGCTACAGGATTCTCTAGCAAAGCATCTTTGGAAAAAAGAAGAAGTACTTTGTAGACTATTAAGAAAGGGAGATAAGCAGAAAGTGCATCCTTTATGTTCACTCTTCAAAATGAACAGAACCCTATGTCTTTATAGAAGAATAAAACAAATGAGTATCATTTAGCTTTGCATATTCTTAAAGAGCAAACAGCAAATGATCATATGCAAAGTTGGTATTCAACAAGAATGTGATAATGGATTTAAAAAATAATACCTGTTGTCTATCTCTCCATCTATCTCTGTCTGTCTGCCTGTCTGTCTGTCTGTCTGTCTATCTGTCTATCCTTGTTCCCTGTCTTATATTTGAGTGAAGATCAACACTCAAGGCTTCACTTTGAAGCTTCATATTACAAAATTTCAACACCTGTCTATATCGTTTTATGTCTCCAATCTTGATCCAATATAAGTACTATAGAACTGTTTCCTCAGTATTCAGTTTTGTCAGATTTAAGCCGTTAGAAGGAGGTGATACACAGACTGTTAGTCCCTTCATCTTGTTTTCCTCTTTTGTTATTGTGCCTAATATAATGTGTGTACAATAAATATTTATTCACTGAGAAAGTCTGAAAAAGCAAAAAGCCAGCAAAAGATGAAAAAATGACTTTGAGTTATCAAGGCAAAATTGTCTAAAGGAAATATTTTTCCTGAGTTTTAGAAACACAGGAATAATTTGTAAGGCTTTGCAGTCTTTGGTTTAGTTTCAGCTTCATTTGTCACATAGAGCAAGTTGGCTCAATTTCCCTTCCCTGCATATAGGGTTCACTACTTCTTCCTTTTCTAATTATTCATTTTCAATCAGTGTAAAACATACTACTGAATAACATAATGTTATTTCACTGAAATATTTGTCTGGCTGTTAGAAGATGATTCTATCTTATCAACTGCTGAATTCAGCAGTAAAACATCTAGTCTTTTTTTTTCTTTAAAAATCAAATAACTTAAGAAAGAAAAGACTCACCAGAAAAAAGTTTTAATAATTTATTGCCAAAGTTTCTTACCAGGAAATCAACACACCTGAGTGGTTTCCTGTAGCTGAAGTTACCCTTTTAATTAAAAATAGTCAACTAAGGACATTCAAGCTTAATGGCCAGTGTTTTTCCAAAATTTAGATTAACTTTTGAAATAAAATCAGATGTCAATGTTCTGTAAGTTAGATACTCTCTCTTCAATTATGAATATCGATAGTGGAATAAAAGTATTGTTAGAATGCAAGTGATCCCAGAAATATTACTAAATAACCACAATAAGGACCTAGGAGAGTAAGAATGTAGACAGAAAATTGAAGTGTCAAAATTGAAAGAGCTGTGTTAATGTAGGCATCATCCTTCTGTTATGGGATGTATAATATTCAATATGCTCTGCCTATTGGAAGTACTTTGCAAAGAGGGAGGGATGAGGTCAAATCTGAACATATGCCCATTGAATTACAGGAATAAAACAAATTAAAATCATGATAGTCCTATGTAGATTTAGCCCTGGTTAATATGATGCACACCTTCTTGCAGGATTCCATAATCTTCAGTAATGGAGCCTGAATTTCTACTCATAATCTTAAGAATTTAACTAGAAAATGCTTTAGAAACCGTGTCCTTCAGGCCCCCCACAAAGTTTGACCTATTCTCAAAATCGACTGAGACTTGTAGTGATGAGAATAACTCTTGTTGAATATAAGCCATTTCTTTTCCATCCGGGTTTCTCTGAAGGAACTGGGCAGTTTTATAATGGGGCACTAAAGTAGTTTTATAATGGGGCAGGTCATGCTCATTGTAGAACACTTAGGCACAAGAACAGTGCAAAATAAATCAATATTCCTGACCTTTTTCTCACCCTGTTTTTTGACACTAATCCTTTAGTTCTAAGTTTGTCATTTTCCTGAGCTCTTTCTCACATGCTGTGCTCTTCTCTCAGTGGCATTCATATCCCTTCCTCATTCTAATTATGGTCCAAAGACTGGACTGACTTTGACAGAATTATTATTACATAATAATTATGCATTGTCTCTCATTTTCCTAGCTTAAATTCTACACTTCTACTATTTATACCTATTTATCATATTTTTTTACTATTTGCCTTCATGACTGAGTATGATGCTGTACACCTGTAACACTTGGGAATCTTAGGCAGGGGGAGCACTGTGATTTTGAGGCCAACCTGGATTACATAGTGAGTTCAAGTCCAGCCTATACTACATAGAGAGAGCCTGTCTCAAAAATATTGCCTTAATGCCCTTGTTGAATGACAATCTTTAAAAAGTGTAACTTATGAATATGTTCACATATTTATGTATGATATTGAAAGTAGAAATATTATTGAAAGCAGCTAACTTTTAATCAGTGATTATACTAAACTTGTCATATTTCTTTGTTTTAATTTAAATTTTTTATGATTTGGTGACTACTATGAGTGTCTTCATTGTGAGGGGTTGGTATATGTATATAGCATACTTTTCTTTTCCCTTCATCCTGCTGCTCTCCCTCTCTTGGCAATCTTCCCATGGGAGAAGAACCTACCTTTCAGTTTCTTATAATACATCTTTTATTTTTGTTGGTATTTATACTTTGTTTTTTATATAAGAGAGACTATGAAATATTTATGCTTGTCTGATTTATTTCACTTAACATTATGGTTTCGAAGTACTTCAGTTTTTCCACAAGTTACTCAAATTTATACTTTAAGGCAGAGTACTACAGCATTATGTATAAATGCCCAGCTGCCGAGCGAGCTCACTGATCTAAGCACCTGTCTGGCAAGCACAAGGACCCAGATTTGATGCCTGGGACTGCATGCTGTGCTGGCCCTGAAAGCACGGGCACACAGTGCCAGCCACTGACACCAGGCGTGGTGGCACTTGCCTGTAATCCCAGTGCTGGGGAGGTTGAAACAGGAGGATCGCTGAGTCTGAGCTGTGTAGTGAGACCCTGTACTAAATAAATAAATAAATTTTAAAAATGATCTGTATCTTGTCTATCCGTCTGTTGACAGGCACACAGGCTGCTTCAGATTTAGCAGTTGTGAATTGTGCTACCACAAACATGGATTTGTGTGTGTCTCTGCAAATGATGTCTTGACTCTATTAGGGAGACATCCCAAAGGGCAATAGATAGCTTCAGGGAAATTTGATTTTTAATTTTCTTTTATTGAAGGACCTCTATAATGCCCTCCATCATTGCTGTACTAGTTTACAATCCCACTAAAAATAGAGAAGGTTTCTCTTTTATTGTCTGCAGCCTCAATAGCAATCATTATCTGATTTCTTGATGATAGCCATTTTTTGGAGTAACATGGAATCTTAAATCTTAATGTTGTTTTAATTTTCTCTAATATCTAGACATGTTTAAAATTTTTCAGGCATTTATTTTTATTTCTACTTCTTCTGAAGTGTGTTCATCCATTGAAGTTGCCAACTTTTTATTTTTTACTGCATTGTTTAAGGGATCTTCCTTTTTTAAAGATCTTTCTATACCCTAGATGTTGGTTTTGTGCCTATGGAATAGCTGGCAAGGTTTTCCCCTTCCTTCTGCGGCCTAGCCCATTTCTAGGATGCTTAATGCATGTGTATTGACTTTTTCAACCCTTAGGTCCACTTGATGAAGTATTTTTGTCATTCATACTTCATACTCAACAAAACTAGCCATGAAGATGTTCACTAAATCACCTTTTTCTCACTGTGGATCTATAATGAATTTTCAGGATTCTAGCCCCAGAGGTGACGTTTATTTACCACTGTCTAATCCTGATATTAGCTATTGACAAGCTGATTTCAAGAATCTATATAATTTCAATTTAAATAGTTGATATCAAATTATCCATATAATATAATAGCTAGTCATTTTTCCCAAGTACTGGAGATTCAAACTAGGTTGTTTGCACTGAGATACATAACCTGTACTTTTTTTAATTTTTAATTTTGGAACAGGGTCTCATTAAAATGTCACTAAGTTGTTTAGGCTGGGCTAAATTGCCCGAACTCAAACGTATGATCCTCCTGCATTAGCCTCCCAGAGTGCTGTTATTACATGCCCAAATGGCTGTCGGTAATGTGAAGTGCTATCAAACTCTAGCAGCATTAAGCCTTTAACATTTTGTCTACTTGTAGAACCAAAGTAATTTCAAGTTTTAAAGTTGTGTTTCTCCCACCCAATTTTTATTCATACAAATAAGTTGATTTCTTCAGTGTACTACCTTGAGCTGTTGAATGATGGAGGCGAAAGCAAACGTAGGACAGCGCTTTAGCCTTTTATTTTATATTGGAGAAATCTGGGTATCTCAATGTTTATTAACTGTCAGAGGTTCCTACGACGGGATAATCACCTGGCTTGTGGGAATTTAGATAATCCACCTATTTCTGTTCTTCTCTTTCTCTCCTTCTTTCTCTTTTTAATGATTTTGCTTTTGGTCTTCAATGCCTTTTCTAACAACTTCTCTTTTATTTCATTTTATTTATTTATTTATCTATCTATTTATATTTAGGACAGAGTCTACAAGGTCTACAGGGTCTCACTGCATAGATCGGAATCATAGTGATCCTCCTGTTTATAGCCTCCCAAGTGCTGGGATTACAGGTGCACGCCACCATGCCCAGTCTCATTCGCCATCTCAGGGTGTCCCAGGGGCACAGCAGGCTCAGGGATCAAAGTCCTAGCCCCTGTGTCTGCCTAAGCAGGCACTTTAATCTGCTGAGCTATTTGGCCAGCCCACAACTTCCCTTTTAAATCACACTCACTGATGGGATTCCAGACTTATTATTAGATGGCCCTGCCAAGATACTGCACTGGGCTCTAAGTACAGGTCAATGAAGAGACCCAGAGGTGGGATGTAAGACAATAGTTCTGCTTTATAACTTCTGGTACTATCCTCAACAAGAATGAAATGAGAAGAGAATAGAAAATAAATAACAACCATGTTATGGTTTGTGTTCATTTATCCATCTAAAGCCTCATGCAGTCATTGAGGTGCAGTTCTACAGTTTGTGATTAATTCATTATCCTAGAGTGGGATTACGGGTCTGAGGACTGTTGGGATTATGACTGTGAGTGCTACATTCAGCCCGAATGTAACATAAGAGAGACAGAGAGATAGATTTGCTCTCTTCTCTTTGCTCCTGTCATGAACTGCTGCCCTCTGCCACTTGCTCTCTGCAGCATTGTTGCTGCTGCTCCTCCTAGTTGCTCTTGCTGTTTTGCTGTTTTCTGCAGCCATGACAGATTCCTCTCTGCCATGGGCTGCTTTGCCTTGGAGCCAGCTGAGTATGGACTGAAACCTCCAGTAACTGCAAGCTAAATAAACCTTTCCTTCCTTCAATTTGAATGTTGGGTGTTTGATCCAGCAATGAGAGAAGAGAAACTTAGACAAATCTTAAATATAGAATTGACATTTGTGTTTTCAGCTACAAGTGAGAAAATTCATTTGAGCATTTATTTTGATCATATCCTCTATGCTATAAAAACCACCATGGCTTTTCTAAGCCTTTACTGAGAAAGCTAATAGACTTGCAGGGATAGAAGAGATCTCAGAATTGACTTGAGGTTCAGCCTGTAAACGAGTATGACAGATAAGTACTTGAGATCTAGCAATGACAAGTGTCTTTACAAAGTGATAGGGCTAGCTAATATCAAAATGAGTTTCAATCTCTAGACTTACAAACAATTATGTTTTCATAGAACCAAGAACCAAGAAGTGATCACTTTACCCCACTAACGAATGTTTAAGAGATTTTTGCTTGTCATTAACCTAGACATTGCAGATTGTTTGTTTTGATACAGGGTCTTGCTACATAGTGCAAGTTGTCCTGGAACTCCCTTATGTATCCCAGGCTGGCCTCAAACTCATGATGATCCTCCTGTCTCAGCCTCATAACTGCTGGTGTTACATGTGATTGCCATCGTACCCAGCACCATTGCAGATTTAATAAGGAGAGAAATGTTATCAGTGTTTCCACAGAATTTACTGCCTAGAGGAGTTAGAGGATATGGAGAACAACACCTTCTATTCCTAGATCTTAGAATTTTCTTTGATAACCCCATAGGATTAAAGCCTTGCTTTCACTCCCTGCCCAGCAGGTTGGTAGTAAGAATTATTTTGCCTGTTCAACAAGGAAGATAAAGACATGAAGACGTCTTGCCCAACACTTCCTTCCTTCCTCTCAGTGTCTTCCATTCTGTTTGTTTCCTGAAGTGAATAGGCCTCTACTACTACAAAAGGGTCTATTACTACATGGGCCTCAGAGCTTATCTGGAATGCTAAAGCACAAAGGTCATGAATTCAGTGGGTAATAAATAACAAGAAATGCTTTCTTACGGTTCTGAGAAAATCAAGTTCAGGCTGCTCTGTACCCAGTATGTGGAGACAGTTCACTTCCGGTCAAAAGCTGCTGACAGCTTGCTGTGTGCTTACCTGGCAGAAGGGAACCCTATCAGAAGCTTTTGTCATGTCTATAAATCCATCACAAGGGCCCCTCTCTCATGATAGAAACATCTCTCTCACATTTCATCTCTTAGTACCACAAACTTAAGAACTAGGATTTCAGTAAATTCAGTGGGAAGCATACACTTCAGTCTACAGCTGTAGGTCAATCTTGGAAATTACGGAATTGCTATCAGGAACATGCCAAGCTGTAAGCTTGGCATTTAGTAATATAAGCAGCAGGTCCTTCTTATATGCTGACTCCTTTATTTTTTCATTTCTTATAAAAGAGCAAAGAAAGGGGATACTACCATTATCTAAGTCTAAAAAATAAATTCAGATTAATTTCTATAATACTGAAGTCTAAGACATTATAGAAACATGGAAAAGTAGTGGAAAAGCTACAAAGATCATACTAGACAGTTCATTTTAAGGTATATGATTCAGATTTTTTATGTACATTTTATTTATTTACTTTTTAATGATGGACCACTCTTGCTTTTGAAATGGGTCTCTTCTACACCAAAGTGATAATTGAACAAAGAAAAAGTCATAATAATGCAAGTTCATCCTAAAGCTCACCCCAGTTTCTTGCCGAGATATTTATATAGTATGGATCAAAATCATGAACACTGAGGCATTAAAAACAGGAATTACATAAAGTAACTTTTTTTAAGCAAAAATGCCTTCTGACCAGTGTGAATATTCACACAATCAGGATGCTTCACCTGAAGAATACAATGATGTACACATAGCATTCACTTGTTATGTTGCCTCAGAAGAGCATAGTCAATCTCCAATGTTTATGAAGCCTTCACCTATAGTTCTACCCTGCCATAGTACTCTAGTCTTTGGGGTTTCAGACTGAGGGACTAAAAACCAAAACTCTTCAATCAGAATTTTTTGTTCTCCTCAAGGGCTCTAGAAAGCACCTAGAGGCCAGAGGGAAGAAAGAATACTTGTCCTCCTTTGTTTTTCATTTATGCTAACATTACCTTGACATTACCTTGGTGGGTGGATCTGGTTTTTCGCTTTCATTTCTGTTTGAAAGAACCAGTCCCATTTAACCCAAGCCCCTGTATGCTATCAGAGAGAGGAGCACTCCCCCTGCACCAGCTGTCACCTTAAGGTGACTCCAGAGTCTCCATGTTCCACCATCTGTGCCTTTCTTCAGAGTCAGGATTCTCACTAGTTTAGAGCTTTCTAGATCCTAGCAGCCCCTTGTCCTTAGCCTCTAATCCCAATGTAGAGGTGGTTTCCTAAAGTCAATATCCTTCACTTGACTTTTCCATTGACCTCATCCTATCTCTTTTTAGTCCTCTAATAGTTGCTTCATGAACTATATAATTGTTTCATATTTCTCTTTTCTAGCACAGGCTCTGAGCAGTCACCAAACTCCAGCCATACCATAAGCATTCAGGAAAACAAATCCTCCCATGGTCATTCTGCAGTCATTCTGGGTCCAAATCTGATAGACGCGAACACATCCAAATATCCATGATTTCTAGAGCATGAACTTCATCAATTTAGGAGTCAGGTTAACAAACCAGTGCCCAGGAACACTTTTAGGAGTAAAACTTTAAAAATAAAGTGAAAACAATCCTTAACAAGCATACTGATTGCATATTAATCTCTGCAGTTACACATAGGGTCAAAGGTAGGAATCTCACATGACCTGGTTTCAGAGCAATTAGCTTACAGAAATCACATAGAATTTAAAATTGCTTCTCAAATACATTATTTTTTTTACAATAATGTTGGCTGCAGGGAAGAATAATGAGAAGAGAGGTGCAGTGGGGAAAAGAATGCCTTAATCTTCCTAAGATGTTTGATATTCAGACAAATAGTGAGCTTAACATTAGCAGCCTAGGTTGTATGGTAATAACAATAAACTTCTCTTCTGGAGGGTTAAAAACCTAAGTTTGCAGAACAAAATTACAGAAAAAGGAGGGCCACAAGGAAAGCCAACATTTTGGCCCTAGCCTTCTAAGGTCAATTAAGACTCAGGGCATATGAGAACTTGTACTGTCACGTCATGTAACTCGGTAGTGTCCCAAATTTTCTGATCAAGGAGATGAAGGGGACAAAGAGGAAAGTGATCGATGATGTAGAGTGTGCCTAAGGAGAGCCACATGGACAGAAAACATTCTCTCAGGCTTTCACAGAGAGCATATTGGCCAAGCAATGGCCGT
>NW_004524840.1:1797440-1814546 GCF_000260255.1 Octodon degus
TACTCTCATTATTCACATTTTAAAGATGAGGAAACCAGGACATGAAGACACACTTGCTAGATGCCTAATACCTAATAATTTTTCTTTTTCTTTCTTTTTTTTTCAGTACTGAATATCAAATTTGAGATGTGAAGCATTTGCCAGGCATGCCCTTATGCTGCTGAGCTCTATCCGCAGCCCCCTAATAATTTTTTAATGTTAAATAATAATGGAATTATTTTAGTCTCAGAATCTCTCCAATATAATGCAGTTAGAACTTTTACTTGAAATGCATTTTAAACTATTAATTAATATACAATGTCAGTGTCTATTAATGTTGACAGAAACACAAGAAGCATTTTATTTTGTAATAAAATTATCAAAAATTATCAAAAATGAAAAAAAGAAGGCCTTAATCTTGCCTTATATTGAAATATCATTCCATGGAGTGATTTAGCAAACAGAACTTATACCAGTTTTAGAAAGAAAATAAAATGCTTCACATTACTCCTTCTCAGTCTGTATCAGACTACACTGTATAAAGATTATCTATGCACTGGGTCTTGCTTCCCTTTATCTCCTGTGATCAGATTATCATCTTGTACTGCCTATAGGAAACTTCTGATCTGTAGCATTTCTTGTTTCTTAAGCATGGTAGATACACCTATTAACACATCTGCCCCTCCACTGATTACTTTCCTTTTCATTTTATAGCTTTAGAAATAAATGGACACTATCTTCTGAGCTTACCCAAGGAAGGAATATATAAAGTGGTAAGCTTTCTCACCCACTATTGGAAAAATTCCAGATTGAAGCCCAACCAAATTGAGTTAGTTGTTTACAAAATGATATCAAATATTTTTATTTCACTCATTTAAAGGAGTAATAAGTTGTGGAGATTAATTGGTCAATACTAAGATGTAGTTCATTATCTCATTATTATACCCAGTGTTTTAAGCTGGGCAATCAAGTTCCCAGGCGGAGGGGTTGACATCCAGGGAAAGTCTTAATGATCTGGCCTGAGGGGCCTTGCTGTGGTTTTACTAGTGTACTTTGGTACTTGTTCTTTACAAGAAGGGTGGAGTTCCTGAGTTTAAATGACTGCAATTTGCAGCTTCTAGAAAATTAGCTCGCAGACAAAATTCTAATCACAGTCCTTCCTAAGGCACTTCCTTTGTTTGTCTTGAACTGCACTTCAGTATTCACCCAAATGCAGTGACTTAAGGAAATATCTAAGTGAGGTATGAGGTTGCCGTTGGTAATTTGGTAATTTAATAACTAAGGTGTAGCCAAGTTAAGTATACTTCTCAAGATTTAATAGTGCATTTGTGGAACATAATTAAAACATGGGTCTCTCATTAAAAGACACTGGCTGGGCTTGGGCGGATACTGATAAGTACTTCAGGAAGGGAACATACAGAAAGAAGGCATAGTCAAACACCATAAAAGACTGTAACACAAGTTGCATCTGAAATCATAGGATCATCACTTTTCGGAGGTGTAAGCAATCATTAAATTCAACCTGCTTGTTTTATTGGTAACAAACTGAGCTTTAGAGAGAAAGCTGGTTGCTACTTTGTTCGTGAAATTATTTATTAACAAAGTCAGAGTCAGAGAATGATTTCCTTACTTCAAAACTCAATTTCCTCCATAACAGGGTGTTACTCCCCTCCTCCCTAGCTCTCTGTCCATCTAGGCTGCAGTGGTGGACCACAAAGCATTTCTACTTTATACAAACAGGCATTTATCTCATTGGTTTCTAGGCAGACAGACAAATGGCCTCTATGTAAAAAAGGGGTGTATTAGTCTCCTAAAACAATTTGTCTTAGTTATTTTTCTTCTTGCTAAGACTTAACACTCAACACTCACAAGTTAACGGAGGAAAGGTTTATTTGGCTTATAGCTTGTACAGGTTTCAGTGCATAATTGGCTGGGTCCGGAGCAGAGTGGCACTTAGAAGACAGGGATCAGAGATGAGAAACACTTCATGCAGGCAAGAAGTAGCAAAGCAACAAGGGAACAGGGCCCATTCATCACTTTTCTACTGTAAATTTGTACCTTTGCATAACAGTGGCTAGCTAAGAGTCTCAATATCTTACCTTGAGGTCCTCAGGAGGAAATTGTGTGTTCCTTCACTTGGTGTGATGGACAGCAAGAAGTGTGTGTGTGTGTGAGAAAGTGGCAGAACAGATTCAGGCTCACCTTTATGGTCTGTGCAAATAGTTTTACGTGATTTTTTTGAGTATCACAAATAGTCCAATAGATCCACTAAACTCCAAGATTTGCTAAAAAAAGAATTTTTTTAAATTTTCTGGTGGAAGTGGCCCAATGCAGTACAATGCCACATGAAAAGGCAGATTTGCAAACTTTGGTTATAAAAGTGAATCATCAGTTTCTCATGCATAGGTGATGAAAATGAACAGTAAATTTTCAACATTGACCAGTCTTTGGTGTACAAAGTGTAAGAAAGAACATCATAAACAAATTTCCATATGGACTACTGTAAAAAATGCCAATAGCACATGATAAAAAAAATCCACACTCCAATTAGCATTCCAAAGGCAGTGTGCAGCTCAGACTCCTGTTCTTAGCCTCCCAAGTGCTGCGATTACAAGCCCGCACCACCACGCCCAATCTCAGTCACAGTCACTGCTTGCCCCGGGGTGAGGCCACAATTGATTTTGTATTTTGAAGCAATAGACATAAAATGACACTGCTGAAATTTCTTTATAGCTCTACTTTCCATGCAAGGATGACTGTCCCACAGACCAATGTAGTCATCAGGATATATCTATCAACCTTGTTTACCTTTCCCCCAACCCTGTTCTGTGGCCATTCCAGAAAATCTGCTTTGAATAGCTTACATGTTGCCTTGGCATTTTTATAGTTCCTTATACAGAAATAATAGAAAACATATACAAAATACAAAGGATGTAATTACCAAACATGGGAAGCAGGTATTGAGTAAATGTAAGCACTAAATAAAAAAAAGAACCTTAGGTTTTGGGTCTGAAGTGGCGATCTGCTTATGCTGTTGGCTAGCACAAATCATTGAGTGATGTTAGAATTATAAGAATAAAATTGGACCCTAACTTTGGCTTAAAGAAGGACTTGGCTGATTTTGTGTCAGGGTAGCCATCACCATGTAGACTCATAACTTTTGTGCCTATTCTCTGGAGGTACTTCTACTAGCAGTTGCATATGTGAGATTTACTGCTATTGTGCAAGTATAGATAAACCTTGAACAGCTGCTGTTGAGCCCAATTTTCTGCACGCTCCTTCCTATCTAGGTTAGTTAGGAGCTTTTTATGCTAATAAGCTCATGCTTTTATGGGAGTGAGAAGAGATACTATCCTTGAATACCACACTTACTGCGAAATGGAGCAGTCATATCAGTGGACTAGAATTCTCATGTTTTCATATTATGTTTCTATTAATAATTTATAGCATGATTATATTTTACCCAAAAGCAAAGGGAAGTGTAGATGTTCTATGCCTCAGGCCACACTGTTATGATTAAAATCTCCACTACATATATTTCCAGAGAGAGGAGGAAAAAGAGAAAAGAGATGCTGGCTTGGTTCTATCTTTCTGTCAATAATCTTCTTAGTCGTAAAGATAACATAAGTATTAAGATTATTCTACAAATGGAAAACAGATCATTAAGGCAGAACCAGTGATAAATATCTATTTTCTTATAAAGTACAACTAGTACTTGTGGATATATGTACAAGTTTAAGAATCACCATGCAAAGATAAAAAGGAATATATGTGTGTGTTACATTACTCTATATATTCATATATGCGGTCACAACTAATCATAATGTTGGCATCACTATTTCTTTCATCAAGTTCTGAGTTAATCTTGAAAGAATCCATTAGTTTTAGTGGAAATTCAAATTTATCTATAGCTCACATTAATAATCTTGTAGAAGATGGGATTCTGAGTCAGAGGTAAATCCTTATGGTGAGGAGGTCTGGGGCAGTATGAAATTTACTAGTCTCCAATTCAAGAGTTTCTACTAATCATGGGTTACCTAGGTTATGTATTTGCCTTTTCATGAGGCCCATATTGACATGAGAAGGGGAATTTCTGGAAAAGGTTTGCACAATCCTCTTCTCTTCATCATATTTTCCTTCCCCTTTCTTTCTTTTCCCCATTGCTCTCCTTGTCTCCCATCTCCTCTTCTTTCCTCTCTCACTCTGTTACTTTTTTTTCTCTCTTTCCATGGTCTCTTTACTGGTTGTTGAGAAACAAGCTGTGCTTCAAGCCAGTAATTAATAGTTTCATTGATTCAAGGTATGCTTTCTCCCTTGAAACTTTCTTCATTCATTTCCTAGACTATTTCCTTCAACTACATATAAGGTCAGAAGTACATTACCAAGTTCTATAATGTTTTGCTCAAAACATTTCACTTTCATATTGAATCCAATTTTTAAATTTTTGCTTTTGTAGGTATCATAAATATTTGACCAACTTGAGTATATATTTTTTACTATCTGTATTGTAGACTGCAAATGCATGTGATTCAGTGCCTTAGGATCTGTCCTCATCTTGAATGAGAGTTCACATACACTGATGACTTACTCTTCTTAGCCTTCTCCCCTGTTTCTTCATTTCAGGAAACAAAGCATGTGTAAGTAGCACAGCCTGATTTCTAAATATCTGTGTTAGTAGGGTTATAATTATTTGTTGGATTTGTCATAAAATAGCTCTCCTTATATTCTTCTCACTGCATTACCTATTTTACTCTATAACATTACAATAAGGTGCATGGCTGCATTCTGTGAAATAAATATTTGCTAATTTCACATTCAGTTCACTTTCCAAGTGTAATGTCCACAACAGGAAAAGATGAGAGAGAATGAAATACACTGATTTGATTTACTGTACATCATAAACTCTTTTGTTAATGAACATGTTCTGGTTGTGTGCCAGAGATCATATCTGTTAATTATATGAATATTTAGGACTTGTACAAATCTTCCCTTCACTATTAAGCTGTGCTATTGTAAGACCATTTTATTGGATATCTGAAGGGCTATTCCTTGTTATTAACTGGATTCTGAACACTTCGAATTAAAAGAAATCACAGGCAAAGATCACATATATGAAATTTCTTATGACAGAGGCCAAATTGTAGAAGTAGACCTGTAAAGACAAATGACCTCTCTGGTGAAATAGCTCAGTGGACTAAGCAATTGCCTAGGCAAGCACAGGGACCAGGATTCAATACCTGACACTACATGACATACTGGTCCTGCCGCTGGGGGCACTGAGCCAGCCACCAAGTCCGTGGTGCATGCCTGTAATCCCAGCGATGGGAAGACTGAAAAGAGGAGGATCACTAGGAGTCAGGTCTGTGTAGTGAGACCCTGTAACAAATACATTTAAAAAAAAAAGACAAATGACCTCACTAAGGACAACCTTTAGAATTACAGATATACCAGTGTCTGGGATGTGTGATTCCAGGAGCAGTTTTTGAGGATGGAGAATTCTGTGTATCCTGCGTACTGTTTGCATGCTAAGAAATCTGAGTTCCCAAGTGGGGAAACTCAGGGATGAAAGGCACGTACTCAGACACTCTTCCTGTGTTTATCAATCCTAAAACTTACCTTACTTTTTCCAGAGGCTGGGTAAATAAAGAGTTAGGGAGAGGCCAAAGGGTATTTATGGAAAACATTTTTCCACAGGATCCACAGTGAGTGCTAATCTACAGTATAAGAACAAAGGTAATTTAAGATGTGGCTCTAGCTCTCCAACTAACTGAATCTGCTACCTCAGATGCTAGCTCTTAATTTTATTATCTACAGAGCTAAATTCTATGAGTTTCTATTTGTTCTCTTGCTTTTTAATGTCACAAAATCCTTACCACTTTTTGAACACTGCTCTCATGCATTGTCTCACAATGTTTTACACACTACTTTGTTTTTTCTCACAAAAATTCTCATTCTCCCCCTCTGTTACTTCTTTCTCTCTCTCCACAATCTTTTTGCCGGTTGTTGAGAAAAAAGCTGTGCTCCAAGCCAGTAATTAATAGCTCCATTGATTCAAGGTAGGCTTTTCCCTTGAAATTTTCTTTATTTGTGTCCAATACTATTTCCCTCAACTACATATAAAGTCAGAAGTACACTACCAAGTTCTGTAATGTTTTCCTCAAAACATTTCACTTTTATTTTGAATCCAATTTTTAAATTTTATTTTTGTAGATATCCATATTTGATCAATTTGAATATATATTTTTACTGTCTAGCAAAGACTTAGTGTATTGATAACAAAATAAAAAGTTAAATGTTTTTGATATTTATTTATTTATTTTTGTATTTTAGGAAAGGGTCTATAGGGTGTTCAGGGTCTCACTACTTGATTGGACTCATAGTGACCTACCTGTTTACAGCCTCCCAAGAGCTGGGATAACAGGTGTGCACCACCACACCCAGTCTCAATTGCCTGTCCCAGTGTACCCTGGAGATGGGGCTGGCACAGCAGGCCTGGAGTTCAACTCCCCAGCCCTGTGCCTGCTTGCAGGTGCTTTATTCTGCTGATCTATTTGTCCAGCCTTTGTTTTTGATTTTTAAAGCTGAAAAATTTCTTCTTAATTTACACAAGTTTTTCTCTAACTATCTGAGAACCTGTAGTGAGAAAAATTGACAGTAATGTCATCTACAGTCTTCTAGACTCTGAAGGGTGAGGCACAAGAAAGCACATGAAAGGCAGATTCTCTTTTCTTATCTGTTGGTGACCTGACTCCAGACACACAGAATATGATATGTGCGTCCCAATCATTGATCAGATTAAACCAACAGAACAAAGCAAAGCAGAATAAAAAACAACAATGGTGAGTCTCATGAGCAGTGGAAGATTAAAAAGAATTTTATCAACTATGAGACTATATATAGTCAACGGAGGGTTCACGTGGCTTCTAGAATACCTTCATAGTCATTTAGGGTTTGTGGTTTTACAGGTTTTGGTATAAATGAAGTAAAAATTCTAGTGTAGGCCATGAGAGTCTGGAAATTATTGATAAATATAGAATCACATGACTGCAGAATATGACCCTGGGGTAGTGAATGTGATGATTTGGTTAATTGAGTGTTCTGGTGAGAACACTGGTTGTCAGAGGTCCTTACCAACTGACATCTGTTCTCTGCTGGATGGTCACATGGAGCACTTTCACTGTATGATGAAGTATTGGAGAGGAACTTTGTGGAGGGTCTGAGAGACACTCTTAACAAACTAGTAAAATAAAAAATGTTCGAAAGCCTATTTTTGAATACTTTGACTTTTAAAATTATATAAAGTCAATATACATATCCCAAAATATAGAATGTGAAGATACATCAGAAAGATAATTGTTAAGAATATAGTTTCAAGATGGCAGGCAGAACCAGGGAAGTTATGCAAGCAGGGAAAGGCTTTTGATAGCTTGCCAAAGGTCTTATCATTATCATTATCAACTCTTTGAACTTTGGTACACCGTTCGTCGTCTGAACACAAACTGCCAATTATATAAATTAAGACTGACTTTAATCTTTTAATAAATATGTTGTGCATTCCATAAATCTTATGGTTGAGTCTATGTGATTTAGAGAATGTAGGGCAGTCCTATATGCAGTTTATTTATTTCGCTCCTATCTCTGCACTGAATAAAACAGAATGGAAAAAGCAGAAGGAAAATTTGAATTTTTTACCATGTCTATTTTGATTTATAAAATTTTTGCAACTGTGGAAAATAATGGTTTGTTTATTTATTTTTATTATGTGTTTGGTACAGGGTCTCATTATGCAGTTTGGACTCATAGTGATCTGTGTATTTTCAGCCTCCCCAGCCCTAGATCACAGGCATGGGCCACCACACTTATGGCCGGCTCAGTGCATCTGGGGGCAGAGCCTGTGAGGCATGTGGTGCAGGGGTTCGAACCCTGGTACCTGTGCTTACATAAGCAAGTGCTTAGTCCACTGAATTATCTTACTGGCCCTGCAAAGGAATATTTTAAATCCAAAAGAAGATATCTTTTTCTTACAAATGATGAATGAAAAGTGATATTTTATTTAGAAAACAAAAGCTTTTATTTGGACAATAAAATTCAAGGAAGAAGTTTTATTTGTGCAAATTTAAGCACATATTATAAAATAACTCAGCTGAGGGCTTAGTTAGTGGAATAAGTGTTTTCCTGGCAAGCACAAGGTACTGAGTTCAATCCTGGTACCACCAAAAATAAAAATAAATAACTAAAATAACAGAGTTGAATTTCACAAATGGTTTCTCTCCAGAGTTATAGACATGAGTGTTAATTATGAAGCACTTTTCGGGGACTGATTTTCTGTTTGTTTGTTAGAAAAATTGGGTGGTAAGAGATTTCTCATATGCTGCATCCCAACTTTTTGTCTTCATGGTATGTTCCATTGCTAGGCAATTTTCATTTTGATACCCTCATATTTATAAATATTTTATTTCACTTTCTTATTTGGTATTATTTAGAAAATAATTTTTGTGCCAGGTCTTTAATGTCCTTTATTCTCTCACCAGTTTTTTCATTAGCGATTTTCCTCTTCCTTTCCTCTCACCACACTCATCGTCACCTCCACCCTCGTTCATCTGTACCCCACCTGCGATTTCTACCATCAAGGACCCAGCCCCTGCTCCCTTTGAAGTCCGTTCTCCTGCCTTGGAGACTCATTTACCTTTAGTGCCTCTTTTTCTCAGTATACATTTGTGACATATAGTGATTACGTTCATCTTGGAGAATGAGCACATAAGCATATCACATCCTTGTCATTTTTGCTTCTCTTTTCTCTTTCCATAATTCTGTCTCCTGCACCCAGATGTGCCCTTCAGAGCTCCACAAAGTCAAACCTCTCTGTTTCCTATCATCTATTTTAATTTTACTATTTAAACCAGATATATTTTGGGTTCATCACAAAATTAAAACAATGTGATATTTAGCCTTCTGTCTGATTTATTTCACAAAGCACTGTGGTCTGAAGGATTATGGACTTTCTGATAAATGATTCCAATTTAACTATTTTGCTTTTTTATAGCCGAATG
This sequence comes from Octodon degus, assembly GCF_000260255.1. Lineage (NCBI taxonomy): Eukaryota > Metazoa > Chordata > Mammalia > Rodentia > Octodontidae > Octodon > Octodon degus. The sequence goes on from NW_004524840.1 coordinate 1,806,470, forward strand.
GTACTCCATTACATACGTACACTACATTTTCTTTATCCACTTCTCTGTTTCAGGCCTATATGCATCTTTCACGATGTAATTACTATGAGTTGTGCAGCTATAAACATCCACCAAGTATTCTTTTTTTCCGTCCTATTAGAATTAGCCTTCATTTTTCTCCTTAAATTTTTATATTGTTCTTTAAATGTTCAAGAAATCATTGTGCCTATTTCCACCTCCCTGAATAATTACTGAGAATGGTATCTATAAGTCTCAATATCCCCAAAGAATTCCACTCAATTTAAGAAGAAATAAGATTACCATTAGGGTTTGTAAAGAGAAAGAATGTATGTTTAATTAGGAGTACTTAATACTCAACTAAGACACACACATTATTTCCAAATACTTCAGTATCTATCCAATGATAAAGAATTAAACTAGTCCTATATGGTCAGTGGACGTTTTACAAAGGTGATTATATTTCTCTTAACATAAAAATGAATATTTCAGTGAATGGAATACTCTGATAAGTTAAAGAACTCCCAAAGGAGTGATATAATGGCCCCTACATATGTAAGATTAATAAAATGGGCACACCATTTCTGGTTTTGGACATGGTAGACAATTCCATTGGCAGGTGCTTTCTGTCTTTGTGTCATAACATCCACCAATGAGAAAGCTGATTCACCTGCTTCATCACTGAACAGATTTGAGAACACAAGAGGCGACAGTACATAAATAAGTTGATGAGGAATAGAAGTTAATGTGGAACTAAGCAAAGCTAAAGAGGATGGCCAGAAAGAATTGTCAGTTCATGTCCTGCTGGTGCTGCTGAACCACTGCAGGAAGCCACAGCCACAGGGATCTAGGAATTGGACAGCTGATGACACTGTCACAGGCATGAACAGCAGTATGTGGAAAACCAGCTGCAAGCTACTCAAGCTGTTAAGAAACTGCCTTATCAGGGGAAAAAGCCCCCCATAAACCATATAATCTGTGCTGGGTTAATTCCAAAATGTGTTGCCTTCTTGGGCAGAACTGACTGCAGAACCACCCAGCTTGAGTTTGCTTGGGCACTCACTAATGCTGCTTCTGGGCTATCCGAATAGACCAAGGCTGTAGTGGGTGGGCGTGTGATTCCAGCACTCATTGCTCTCTTGGCAGCTGCCCATGCTCACACCAGTGAACAAGCTGCCTTGACTCTAGGAACCATTGCAGGTGATGATTCTCTTTTCCCAGACTTGGTTATCAAATATGGTGCAGTTGACCTATTCTTGGCTCTCTTTGTAGTTCGTGATATGTCATCTTTAGCAAGTGATTGCCTACACACTCTTACCTGGACCCTTTAAACCTTTCCACAGCAAGAATCCTGCAGCCCACTAGATTCAGTTGAGTAAATTCTTCCTACTTTGCCTCTTGCATCACAATGATCTCCAAGTCTGAGCAGGTACCTGCTGGGCTCTTTCTTCCCTTACTGATGGTCCATATGCATGCACTGAATGGTTGTAAACATGGAAGTTGTACCCTGTCTGGTGGCACTTCTAGGATCAAATAAATTACTCCTTATGACTCCACACTAAGAGCCACGGGGAATATCATCACTGGAACAAATGAATAGACTCAGAAGCAGGAGCGCTTAAACTAATATTCAGAAGGAAGCTACAGGGACAATGTCAAATGTCATAGATTTCCAGCTGGACCAGATACAGAAGGTTGTAAATCATGGATTAGTCCCATACCTGGTCAGTCTTCTCTCTAAGGCAGACTTTAAGACATAAAAAGAAGCAGTGTGGGCCATGACCAACTATTAAAGGGGTTGGGCTGCTGAACAGATTGTATACATTATTCACTGTGGTATAATAGGATCATTGGAGAAACTCTTTTTAAATTTTTTTTAAAGAGAGCACAAATTAGAATTAAAACAGAAAACAATACAAGTGATTCAGAATTTCACTTAACAAAATAATATGAATTTCACAGTATTTGTTGTAATATTGTGTTGTCTTCTCACCAGTTATTCATGTTACCAGATATGTGCATGTAAAAGTGGAAAAAAAAAACAAAAAAGAATGAAATGTATAAGAAATTAAGAAGAGAAAAATACAGAGAATTGAAAAAGAGATAAAACACATTATTATCTGCTCCTTTCTATAGACCAGCAGAAATGCATAGTACAGTTGTCCAAACCATCCTGCTTACACACATAGATGAATCTCTTTCTCTTAATCCCTCTTCTGTCCTCCTGAACTCAACAACTACCTCTTGACTGCAAAAGATATAAAAATTTTCTTGTAATTCTGGACACCATTTCAAGTATCTTTTAGGCTGCTGAGATGAGGTGAAATTAGGAAGCTTAGTATAATGATTGAAGAATATGGAGGCTTGGTCAAGATTGAAGCTCCTCAGAACCATGCAAAAGAGTCGGTAAACAAGACCTCAATAAATTTGCTTGAGAAGTAGTTGTCAATAGAAGAAAAAGAAGATAAAAGTGTTGTGCCCTAAACTATCTCTGAAGGCTTCACCTTCCCAGCTAAGGACCAGGCAGTTGGTATCTTAACTTCTAGGTATACAGCTGAAGGAGACAGTCATTTTTGTTGTGTACTATGTTTGATATAAGCTTGTTTCTTTACTGAGAACTCTTTTTAAATATGGTTTGTCATTGTAGCACTTTTTATAATAAAAATGTACTTGAACAGGTCTAAACTGTACATGCTACATGAAGCTTATCTTCTGAAAGGATTTCTTTCCTTAAGTATTTAGTACGGGGTCTACAGGGTCTCACTACACAGATCGGACTAGTAGTGATACTCCTGTTTTCAGCTTCCCAAACACTGGAATTACAGGCATGTGCCACCACCCCCAGTCTCAGTCACCATCTCAGTGCACTCCAGGGACAGAGCTGGCATGACACTCAGAGGATTGAACCCTGATCCCTGTGTCTGCTTAGGCAGGTACTTTAATCCACTGAGTTATCTGGCCAGCTCTAAGGGTTTTTTATTTCTATGTGGAATGTGGAATTTGACATTTTACAGGGTCCTGTAAATAAAGATTAAATTCCAAAAAGAGATTAATAAAATGCTAGCTTTACTTATATCCTTTTTTAGTTTCCCATATTGAGTGCTGTGTGTTCTTTATTTTTATTTGTGGTGCTGAATATCAAACTCAGGGACACTTAGATACAAAGCAGTCTTTCTACCACTGATCTACACTCCCAAGCACAAAGACACTGACTGTTGATATTTTTAATCTTTCTCTATTATTCTGATCTCCAGTTACAGTAGTCTCCACAATACATTTTAATGGCATTTAACATGACTTACTTCTACTTGAAAAATACTTATAATAGCTTCCATTTTATTTCATTTTATTTTATCTATTTTTTGATGGAACTGGGGGTTGAACTCAGGCCCTTGTGCTTGCCAGGCAAGTGCTTATTCTACTGAGCCATCTCCCTGGCCCCTCTCCCATTTTATTTTCATCAGCAAGATATATAGATTTTTTTCACTTTTGATGTAATTTATAGGTCCTAAGTCAATTCTCATGGGACTCAATATTAAATATACTCAACTTCCCAAGTTTTATCTGTAATTAATTTACTAATATTCATATTACATCAAAGAAAAACAAATACTAGTATGGAATTTTATTAACTGGGTTTATTTTTTAAGCATTTTCCCCAAATTTCCTTATGTCAAAATCAATTCACAGGCATTCGATGGCAAATGCATTTAATATGTCAAGAAAGAGAACACCAAGAAAACAAATCAAGAAACTTTGACTTCATATTGTACTTCATATTTTTCATTTAGACTATAAAATAAATCAAAAGAAATTAGCATTCTGGTAAAGATATGCATATTTCTCAGACAAAGATAAAAACCTTTAGTGAATGTAAGCTGAAGCAAAAAGATCATTCCTCAAAGATAAAAATGTTTATTAAGCATAAAGCAGGATCTTTTCTAGCATCAGACATAGTAATTGTTCACACAGAATCCTGAATGTAGACCAAAGCTAATCAAGAGTCTATATGGCAGCTCATCACTTCTTCAACAAGCAGCTTCTGTGCTTCAGTTACTTCTGAGCCTTTCTCTTAGGCATTGAGTACAAAACCCCATGACAGTCCATCCTATATTAATGGTCTTCTTTGGAAGAGAAGATTTATTGAAGCCTTTATTTCTCTCCAGTACTGAGGATTGAACCTAGAGCCTTCATACTGAGCTATATTCATATCCCTTTGCATTTTTTGGTTTTGAGAATGGGTCTTGAGAAGTGACTCATTTTCACTGACTGGAATCGAACTTGTGATCCATTCTCCTCCCTGAGCCTGCCCGGGTGCTAGGATTACAGGTATGTGCCAGCACTCATACTGAAGTCTTCTGCATTTCAAGCTTTAGTCAGTTGTTTCTATTTGCTCAATTTTAAAGTCAATCATGGCAAGGACGAACTAGTCCATCCAGTATATTTAAGGTAATGTTATCTCACAGTTTATTGATAGTATTATACTAGACAGTTGACAAAGCTATTAATAGAAAATAAAATCACCTAAAAGTCCTTCCATGTTGAAACCAGCCAAACCAAAAAAACCCTCCATCTTCAAGAAAAGGCAGGCGACAGTCTTATCGGCAGGCAAGTTACAGTAACAAGATAAAGCTGATGATGGTTAGATTTCATGCAAAGTCCCTTCTGTGCCTCTGTCATAGCCTTAAAAATAATACTTCTTTCAGGATCAGACTTTAACATAGAGAGCCTTAACAAAACACCCAAAAAATATCCAGCAGGCCATTATATTTGGGGTTAATAAGCTGTAGGGTTAATGTAACAAAATTCATAGGGAAATTCAGCAGAATATTAGAGATCCTGTTTGGTAGTATTTGCCTCATGGAAAAATGTCTACACTTTGTAGATGTTGTTAGTTGATCAATAGCAATTCAGAGGTCTGCTACCACTGCACAAATATCTCAGAGGTGGAAAGCTACTGGGTTTGCAGTTCAGAGACCGAAATTTGCTACATGAGTAGCTCAGTGGTTGATAGCTCATAGGTCTGTAATTCAGATATCGGTAATTTTTCATTAAGTAGTTTCGGGGCTGATATCTTCTGGCAATATTACATGCTGGTGAAAAACCACTGGAGAAAAAGCCAAGAGTCGGATAGCTTCTATATGCCAAACCACCAAGTCTGCAGTGGCTTAGGTGTTGGGGTCTCTTGGATAAGTAGTTAAGTTGCCCAAAGCCGCTGGAATCATTGCGAAAGGTCTGGCAGGCTTTAGATGCACATAGAGAGGTTGTGTAGCAATTGGATACATACCCCTTGGTCTGAGTGCATGAGCTGTAGTTGGGGCTGGATGTGAGGTTGCTGTTTTTGCAGGCAGTGATGGCTTGTCCTGGCGATGAGGAGTCACAGGGCACACAGAAGTTCTGGGAGTCACAGTTTGTAGCACAGGTCTTCAGTTCACAGCTGGCAGATTCACAGCTTGGTACGTTGCAATAGGCTTCTTGGCACTGGTCCAGGAGCCAGAGATTTCCTTGGTAGCTACTTGGTAAGCAATGTCCAACAGTAGAGCTTACATCATTGGGGCAAAAAGCAATAGCAGGTGTCACCGGGATGTAACAGTGAGCTCTATAGGATGTAGCACTGCATAGCTCAGGGTAGCTCAGAAAAGACATGGAGCCTGAGTGCATGCTCAGTGCTAGCCCCACAGGTATGACAGGGCTGAGGCCAGAGGTCTCTTTATATCTTCCCTGGTGATTGCGTGGAGCCTCTCCAGGCACTCTTCCTTCTCTCTACTGAGATAATAATGCAGCACCCTCTCATTAGTGCATTGCTTAGACACATTTGATGGTGTCTTCGTGCTCATACAAAAATAAGTTTATTTTGATTCTTCAGAGTACCTAGCTGTAATTGTCACTTTGACCATCACCTAGCACTCATCAGTTGCAGACCATAGCTTTGGCGAATGGTGATTCGAATGTCCATAAGCAGTTAACAAGTGTTTATGTGTCTGTAGGCTTCTGCAGCATGGTTATTAAAATGTTAACAAGGATTAAATAAAGCTAGGGACCTGTGTTTTTCTACTTCTTTGACTAGTGCAGAACACCATGGGATTTAATCCTATGAGCAGGACTCAGCTAGACAGTGTCACCTTCTCAACATTATTGCTCCAAGAAGAGGGCAAGACACTGATGTATTAACAGAAACAATCCATTTCTTTGAATATATGCTAGTCTTTTACCTGTGCCAGGACATACACTGATGACAGCTCTCATTCGATATATTTGGACAATTACATACCTATGACTCACAGCAACACCAGTGAGACTCAGTAAACTATGATAGGCTAAAAATGAACTTGTCCTCATGGAGCATTGGTTGCTAAGCAACCACACCTTCTATGAAATATCTTAAAGAGTCTCTATGCTATCTAATATCAAAAAATACAGTTTTTTAGTATTGTTCTTTCTTAATTGGGTAAGATTATATGCCACACACTCCACCGTCCCTGCTATACAGCCCAAATGCATTCAAATGTATAACATTTTCCCCAAAATAAGTTTTTGCTTATTCCTGATTTAAATTTTTTTGTACATAGATTTCATTTTATTCTTCTGTTGAAGTTATTTTTGGATTGTACTAATAGAAGAGAATGTCAGTGTTAAATTTTTTTTTACTTGAATAACCTGTGTATTTCTTATAGGTAGTGCATATATTAAATAGCATGTATTAAAGGAAAAAAATTAAGATTTTCTATTAAACTCAGTAACCAACATTTTGTTCTTGAAAATATAAACTTTGGGGGCCGGGGAGATGGCTCAGTGGAATAAGCGCTTCCATGGCAAGCGCAAGAGCCTGAGTTCAATCCCCGGTTCCACAAAAAAGAGAAGAAAACATAAACTTTAACTTTCATTTACAGCCTCCATTGTTTAAAAAGAGCAATGTATTTATTAATAGCGATAAGTCCAGAGAGAGGACAGTACTGACTTCCTAAGGTTTGCTAAAGTATAAGGACAACTTTGTAAAGACATTGAACTCTCAGGAGACAATTAATTTTCCCTTGATGCCTTATGGTTCCTTTACAACCCAACATTAGTTTACAGGTATTCTCTGACCATTTCTTTTGTTGGTATATCTTTATATGCATGAAAATTGATTTTATCCAAAAAATTGCATTCATCTTGGGAAATTGGCACATTTACATATCACCTCTTGATCCTCTTTCTATTATCTGACTCTTCAATGGTGTTCTTCTGACCCCTTTGGAACCTCACCTACCCATTTTCATGAAGTCTGTCTCAAACATTTTTTTATCTGAGTTTTTTCTGTGCTTTTGTCACTACTTATTTGTAAGGAGAGGATAAACAACTGCTCATTAAAGTCTTTTTGTTGGTTTCTGGAATTTCAAGGGAAAAATGTCGAGTAGATAGCCATTTTTTATTAAGTTGTTTGGTTATAGAGAGCTCTGAGATTTTGTGCAGAAAACTTCAGTCCTGGTATGTTAAAAACAGGAAAGGAGATACAAAAGCTAGCTGATGACCAACTTTCTGGTAATTATTGAGTCCTAGTGACGTATTCAGAAGCTCAGATGTTGAAAATACTGTATTTCTATATATTCTTTCTCATACATTTGTTATTTTAGGTTCTTTTGTAGAATGTTCAAGGAAAACAACAACAGAATGTGCAACCTAGTCAGATGTAAAACAACTCTACTTCTATCGAGTAGTGAGATATTTTAAGTTGATGTCACTTACACAAGCCTAAGTCCTGCAAAGAAATATAGAGCATCAAGCTGCACAAGTAATAGTCAAAGCATCAGGCTTTAGAACATAATATATTTTATATGGTAACATTCCAAACAGTGAAACACTGAGAACAGTAAAGGTATGACTCATTAAATTTTCCCATTTTTTTGTCTTTTGCTGTTCAGCATATATTTGTTATACATAATAAACATAAGCATCTGCTGACTTAACAAACATACTTATGTGTATCATATCTTGATTATTTTTGAATGACTTTTATAATGAAAATTAAAACTATTATACTCTGTAAAGAGATTGAAGGCGAAATTAGAAGGTGAAAAGATATCTCCTATCCTGGATAGCA
>NW_004524840.1:1814646-1818264 GCF_000260255.1 Octodon degus
TATTGCACATATATTTCTTACATATATTGCAATTCCAATCCAAACGTCAACATCAACAATGTTCATCACAGAACTTGAAAACAATCCAACAAGTTATATAGAACCAGAGGAGTCACTTTTTAAGTGATTCTTACTCTCAGAATATCACATTCCTATGTAATCACTTCCCATCCCCCTCACCCCACTGCTCTCAGTACATAATGCTTATTCTTTTTTTAATCTCCATCTTCAGAAGAAAAGGAGAAGATAACATCAGCATCATAGCAATTATTAAGGCCGCAAGGAGGCCAGGCTGTAATAGAAAAGCAGGACCTCGGAAAACTTTGGACAGTCATACGCACTGCATGATTCTCACCGCATTGTTCTCACTCAGTTGCTAAACATATCTTTTCTTCTATATTAATTCCTACAGTTTTAATATTTTCTGTACATGGAAAGCTATCCAACCCATGCATCCAGAATACCCAGCTGGCAAACCCTTGGAGCCTGAGAATATTACCTGATATAGCAAAAGAGGATTTAAGATGAGTTTAAAGAAGGTGGATTATTTGAAAGTATCTGATGTGAATGAATAACAATGAGAAAAGAGAGGAGTTTGGAGTGAATATGGCCACAAGCTAAGGGATACAAGCCACTTTTCAAAGCCAAAATAAGCAGGGACACATTTCCGATTAGAAATGCCTTAGAGAACAAGCACTGTTGACTACTTAACCTAAAGTCAGTGAAATGAACTTTCCAGCTGCTGGCTTCTATAACTCTAAGAGAATAAATTTCTATTTTAGTCCATCAAGTTTATGGTAATTTGTCATGGGTATCAGAGGACGTGAGCACATTTTATCAGGAAAACATCAGTAAATGCAATGGTCTTCATGCATTTTGAGAAGCTTCGGCTCTGCATTCAGGGCAAGTTTGAGATTCAAAGGGTAGGCTCTGTGGTCCTCAGATAATTCAGATAAACACTTGTATCATCTGAAGAATAAGAAACAAAAATCCCTTTAATGAGTCTGCTGGCTCCATTCAACTCATTAAAAAGGAATTATGGAACTCTTTCCTAATTTTATCCAAAGGTTAAAAATCCTTTAGGGTAAACACAGAAGATTAAAGAAAGTGAAATTTCCAGCAAGTGGCCCTTAAAAAAAGTAATGACTGACAGCTAACCTTTCAGGTCGCGGGAAATTTTAACTTCCTTTTTTTTTTTTTTTGCCACTATATATACAATTGTGTTCTAATTCCACTGACCAAGGTTTTATTAAATGATGCAAAAGTGATCTTACCATTTAAACAGCAAAATGTATGCAAATCAATATTTACATAACAACTAAACTTGAAATATTGGGTTAATTGATTCTTAAACTTAGCAGTGAGGGCCTAACATGGTAGACACCTGTGGCGCATCTGCATTTTTGATTGAATAAATCATGAACAGTTTCAAAAATTAAATGGAAAATGAGCAGTCAGGATTTTAGGGAGCAGAATCGAATGAAGATAGCATTTAAAAAATAATAACAGGAGTGAATGAAAAGACAGTAATTGGAGTTTAATAAATATGCTCAACTTTTCACAGCAGCAGGTAAATGTGTGATGAGAGGCAGTTTTAATCTGAGTTAAACATTTTGAGATGGAACAATAAGGACTGTGACTTGATGAGTTATGACTCTATTAAGTAACATTTAAATGCATTTATTAGTGTACCACCTAGGAAAATTATTTCTCTGTACTTTAGTCCCCTCTTAATAAAAGCAGAGATAATAGCATGTACCTTGAACACATGTCCTTTAGATAGTATGAGGATATTAATGTGAAAATGCTTAGAAAAATGAACTGAACATAGTAGAAGCAAATTAAATATTATTTTCATTGCATTTTCTGTAGATGTAATGTAGGGAATTACAATCACTAATTAGAATAATGAAAATATTATTCAATTATTTTGTGTTGCAACCCGAATTTCTTTTTCTTTTTCTTTTTTTTCCGGAACCGGGGATTGAACTCAAGCTCTTGTACTTGCCAGGGAAGCGCTTATTCCACTGAGCTATCTCCCCGGCCCCTTCCAAATTTCTATAAAAATCACTGTCTTCTCTAAAAGTTAATACAAAGCTAAATAGTTGTACACTAGAGAGTTAAGGAAAATGACTTACTTGACACCAGAATCCCACTCAATTTTATTACTTAGTTCATATTCTTCTGCAGCTGGGACACTAACTAGTTCCTGGAAGGTACCGCATGAGTTTGTTTACAATGACATCAATATTGACTTTTCCTGGATTCTAATCCTGTCATGATTAATTAACCACCAAATGTCCCTAAATTCAATTTCTGCATTTTCAAAATTGTGCCAACAGTAGTGCCTGTTCTCTCTATGTGGCTGTATTAGATTATATAAGATGTATAATTAACAGATAACTAATATTTCAATAATTGAGTTTTTATAATTATCATCAGCTATAATATTTTTAGTATTATTGTTGCTAAGTATTATTATTTTCACTCTTTAAGGTTATCAAAAACTTTTCTTTAGTAAAGGAAAGAAAGAGACACAAACAGGTAATTATGAGGGAAGAAAAAAAGAAAGATAGACTATGTTGACTTTTAGGCTAGGTAACTGTCTATGGTGTGTGTATGTGTTGATCTCAGAAATCAAATAAATCATTTTGTTTAGTAAAATTCTCATCATTTCTAATAGTTTTTACTATTTTTTACTCTCTTAAAGAAGGCAGATGCAGCAGCTGGGGTTTGATCCCCTGAGTGCCATGCTGGACCCACCTGCAGGACGCACTAAGATGGCGATTGAGACTGGGGCATTGTGCCACTCACCTTTAATCCCAGAACTTGGGAGGCTGAAAAAAGGAGAATCTCTATGAGTTGGATCTTCATAGTGAGACCCTGTAGACCCTGTACCCCAAAGACTATATATATATATATATATATATATATATATATATATATGAAATCCAACTTAGGAGAACTGAGTATGTTGCAAAGGTTCTCTACCATCTATGTGGAAAGTGTAACTTTAAGAGAGGACATATGAATGTATACTATTAAAGTTAGGCAGTCTGAATTACTATACCACTATAATTAATATATTTAACACTTTCTGGAAGATACTTAGAAAAGAAACAGCTGGGTCAAATACAAATTCTAGCTTGTTTTTTAAAGAATCTTAACACTGATTTCAACATTGGAGAAAAAAATGTAGAAGGATTCATTTTATTCCCTGCAGTTGTCAGTATTTGTTATTATTTGATTTGGGTTTTTTGAACATTTTCAGTCAAATTTTATTTTTTAAAAAGCAACAGATCATCAGTACAATTCAAGAATCAACTCTAAGTATGCACTTGACAATGAAGTACATCTGAGTATGGAGTGAAAAATTTTGCCATAAAAACCACCAAATACATTATCTCCAAATACCCAAATAATAAAATGATTCTATAGACCTTTCGTTAAGTTGAATCAGAAAGAACCGAAAATTTATTGCTAAGAAAACAAATTTGTAATACGGTAGTACAAATCCTGGGTATTTAAGAATAATCTGTTGAATCAAGTTAAGAAGTTGATGGGGCAAGAAATCTGTTGAGAGGTGTGTGTGCAACTGTGGTGTGTGTGTATGTGTGC
>NW_004524840.1:1818364-1824459 GCF_000260255.1 Octodon degus
AGTTGACCCAAGATCAACTGAAAATACCTAATTTGTTCCTCTGAGACCAGACACCATGTCAATTCTCCATTTTAGAAGGTAATCAAAATTAACAATTCCAGTAGCCCACAAACCAAATAAAAAATGTAGAAATTAAATCTGTGTTCAAAAAGCTTTTTTCAGCACCCCAAGAAAAATAAAAGTATCCATGACTATCACATATGAAAGGAAATGATTGTTACTAGAATCAGTTATTTTCTCCACTGAGGTATAAAATCTATACAGAAATTTGATACTATACTCTAACAAATTGTACTTCTCATAGATCTGTTGTAATTTTCTTTAAAACCTGTTTAATATAGTTTTTAAAAATTGTTGTAAAAAGTTTTCATAATTGTGAATATGACTCCAGTTCTTTTCATCTATTTGTATATCAATAGTTAATATACTGGGTACCAGCTCTAATCAGGAAAATAATCTTGGTTTCTTGATGTAAGCTATTCTTTCTGAAGTGAGAAGGAATCTCAGTGTTGTTTCAGTTTACATCTCTCAGATGACCAGTGATGCTACACAAAATTTTTAATGTATTTATTGGTCATAAATACATTTGTTATTCTTCTGAGAAACAGCTATTCATTTTGGTTGTCCATCTTTTGATTGGGTCTTTCCTTTTGGTAGGCACAATTCATAATAACTAAATCTGAGAAATAGTCTATATGTCCTTCACTATACCAAGAAAGATGTCTTTATATGCCTTAGAGTATTATCTTTTCATAATAAGAAACACTTGAGTCATTTGTAGGAAAATGGATGTACCTTGAAATAATAGTGTTAAATGAGATAAATCAGACATACTAGCTCAAAAATTGGTTTATCTTATACAAGAAATCCAAAATATAAATATGTAGAAAAATAAAAGATAAACAATAGGTAGTAGGAAGATTTTATTCAGATGGGAAGGAGATAAACAAATGCTGGGAGGTAGAAGGGAGTGCAGGGAAAGGGGATTAAAAAATGTGTGAAGATGCAATATATACAAATACCAAATGCAGACAAAGGATGTGGCCATTACATAGTTCAAACATGCACACAAAATAAAAATATTAAAAATTAGTTTTAAAAGTTAGTCTAGAGAACAAGTCATGTTGATGCTATGACAAAGTAGGTTTGCTGCAATTTAGATCTCGCACTTTTAGAGCTGAAAATCATAATCACCAAGTTGTTGAGAACTTCCAATCTGCTTCCATAGAAGCAATCAGCTAAGGGATGAAAACTGTAGACAATACAGAGGCCAGAGCAAAGCCTTTGGGTCCAGTTCACATGGGTCTTTCTTGTCCTATTTTAATTTCATACCTACAAAAAATGAGAACAATCTTTTTTATGCATGTGTCAGGAGATGGTTATTATTGATCACATAATGCCATGCTCGTCCCACTGAAGGTGATCATTATGATGATTATAATTATTGAGGTATGAGAAGTTACTTATAAAAATAATAAGTTTCCAACTGAGCATGTGGAAGAGACGAGTAAGGTACTTACCTACATGCACACATAAGAGAAAAATAAGTTCCAAGTAGTAACGATGATGTCCGTTCAAGGTTCCATCAAGAGCCACGGACAGGTGTCTTCAGCTTGGTTTAAGAGGTAGAAACAATGCCCTTTATGTTGTCCACAACTTCAATGTATGTGACTTCTTTGTAATTTTTACAGTAGGCACAGTGGAAATTCAACTTGCTCAGTTCAATGCTAATCTATAGAACACAGGGCAGTTCCTTTCCTTTGTATTTCCCACCTGCATCTGCAGTTAAGATTCCTGGAAGTGATGAAGCCAAGCATAGATCCCAGGATCAGGATGCAGGATTGGAGTTCTAACAATAAATTTATAGTGCAAATGATAAAGAAACTATTATAATCATAAACAACTAGCATGTTGACTTGTGTTACTATGGCTAAACAAATTTTTCTGAATAAAGAGCATTTGTAATTTCCACTTAAGTGTTACAAAATACAGATGCACATCTAATATTAAAGTGTTCTATCTTGCCTGTTTTTTCACTTTTCCCCCTTTTCAGTACATAGTTTTGTGAAAATAAAGGTCCTAAATTCTTTCAGGATAATGAAAATCTAAATAAATATCATTTAAGGTTAGTACCCTGAGGAGATAAACATGAAAACTTTTCTTCCTATTTAACGTACTAATGGAATAAGAATTGAAAAAAATAATGAACCAGAGTGTTCTAGTGAAAAGGGCAACAAATAAAAGCAGTATGTAGAACAATTTATGTTCCTAGAGCCAACAGCAACTGAACTAGAAGACCAGTGATCCACCTGCCCAAGAACAACTGAGTGGCTGAAACATGACACTGCTTATTGAAGCTGTCAGGCAAAATGCTGGGATAGCAATTCAGCATGATCTAAAAACTAGAGATTCCCAAATCTCAAAGGAAGAAATGACTGGTTGGAAGCTGCTCTACACTTAGGGAGGAGGTTGACGAATGTTAAATAGTTAGTCATATCTCTGAGCTGTTTTCTGTGAGCCATGCTCAATAGAATTTGATGAAACACAGAGCATCACCACTGTTCAAATCAATAGAGAAAAGAGTATCAGGCTGACAGACAAGGGGCAGTAACTCCCACAAGAGCACAAATATAGTTTCTAGAATAGCATATGCTGAATGATATGATCGTCCTGTCTAATTCTCCATGAGACAAGACCACATTTAATATATATACCTTGTAGCACTCAGGATTCTTCAGTTTAAAGCTTAACCTCTTGTTAGTCCACCACGTTGGGTGTGGAGGTGGCTTCTGATCTCTCTGCAAAATAAGTAGAGTTGGCACCTTCCATAAATCTGTAATCCATGCGCTGGTTCATCATCCACCAAGCTTGAGGATGTGGGATATAATCACTGTGTGTTTCTCCCACTTTGCTTCTGCTCCCATCCTCAATAATGCTTGGTTAAAGGGAGTCTATTTGAATGAATGAATGTTCACACTATTCATTACTCATGAAGAACAACATAGTCATGAAGGTACAGTCCCACCACTGGGAGGAATCCAAATGTTGCAATGCTGAGGACTCTGTTGACAGTATAACATAGTTTCTATCTATTAAAACATGTTAAATTTTCCAAATGGAAAATATCATGGTATTGTGTATTTTTTGTACTCAGCTGAGAATCTAATGGTATGTTATTCTCTGTATAGTTGGTACCTCGACACCTTTACATAAACATTTTACAATGCAGTTTAAAAAGAACCATCCGTGCAATTTAAAAGTTTCCCATTAAAAAGTTTAATTTGATTTCCAAGTGTGAAGAAATATGTTCTATATTTCTGCATAGCAATACATATATAGAATGCCATGTTTGCTATTTTAAAAAGTCATGTTTTCTTATTGAGGTTAAATGTGATACCAAATAATCATCAGCTTATACACTAGCATTCCAGAACTAATGTATGTCTTCACTTGAGAAAACTGACTAGGAAACTCGGGCCTGTGACAATTGAACTTACAAGTATTCAAACTCTAATATGACCCTAAGAACTGAATGCTTGAACACCATAAAAGGACCAATCTCTCTCTTTATTTTGGATTTTCCTTCTACATGCAAATTAATACTTACCAAAACCTGTTTTCTAGAGATAATTTATATTCTAGAATGAGATAAACTCCTTAAACTTATTCTCCGTTCATTAAAGATAGCATAAATGACAATGAGTGGAGATTAAAAATCTTAAACATTCTCTTATCATTTTAGAGCTTCATTGTTGATACTTTTGGATGCTCGCCAGTCAGACAAAAGTCCCATTTTCTCTTATTGTTCATTAAAGTATTTAGAAGTTTGATACTGTGAGCAGATATTGAAAAATTCTTCTGAAGTTGCAGGAAAATCGAGATCTCACGCACCCATGCAAGCGTGCGCAGTGTGGGGGAAGGAACTGCGCACAAAGTAAACACGCTCATGATATGTGCTTAGTTATTTTTAAAATGTCACAAAACATAACATGTGATGAAATTGTCATATAAGCCCCATCTCTGAATTTTAAATTTCTTTTTAGACATTCAAGAAAAATGTTTCATATTTCACATTGGGACATTTCAAAGCGACTGCTGCATACTCTTAAAGAAACCTTCAGATCACATCAGTTGTGTAGCCTGTTAGTTGAAGAAAATAGCAGAAGAGATTGAAGTCGTTGAGGATTGAGATAAGCTTGAGAAGTTTGCCTGATATTTGCCCATCTGGTCTAGGAACTTTAAGACTCTCAACAAATGGGACCTTTTTTCACCCTGATAATTCTCAACTGAAGATGTATGTGCCTATCTTAAATTCTCCATGATTTAGTTCAAGTTTCTTCTCACTTCTTTTGTTCGGTGCAAAGTCTGAAAATAAGTGGCAACTAACTAGTTTATAAAATCTCATTCTCAGCATGTAAGAAGGCTGTATATGGGTTTTTTTAAAAAAAAGAAAAACTGAAAAATCTTACTTTTTACCCCATAGTGAAAATAAGTTTCTTTTTTATAGAATTGCTGTAGAAATGTACCTGATAATTGGGATACCATTAGAGCTACAGTTATTAAAGTAAGTATAAGTTTCCTCATTAATAATTAGCAATTAAAATATAGGTCAGATGCAGGGCATGAAACAGAGAAGGCTAGCATGGGCAATCAATTTATGACACCTTGGCCACAAATGCAGGAGAAGCTCAATAAACAACCTATCTGTATTAGTCATCTTTCCATCACCAGGACAAACTTCCCAACACATGAAAATTAAAGGAGGAGAGCCTGATGTCTGTTCCTGGTTTAAGAAGCTGCTAGGGATGAGAGAGGGGGGAATAAGAGGAGGAGGGGAGAGGAAAGAGAGGAGAAGAGAGAGAGAGAGAGAGAGAGAGAGAGAGAGAGAGAGAGAAACAGAGAGACAGAGATAGAGACAGAGGAAGAGACAGAGACAGATAGACAGAAAGAGAAAGACAGAGAAAACAAACCCTTCCTAGGCTCCCTTTTTGTAACCCACCCGTTCTGCACATCTTAGCCGCACACAAAACTCTGCGTTCAACTCAACAGTGGGCTGGAACAGCATCACGCATCATCTACACATTTTCATCTCTGAAAGTTACATCTCTGAACACATAAGATTCTCTCTCTCTCTCTCTCTCTCTCTCTCTCTCTCTCTCTCTCTGTGTGTGTGTGTGTGTGGTGTGGGCATCAAGGATTTATGTCATAATATTCTGTCCCTAGCCTCAGAAGGCTGAAGTCCAACTTATACAAAATGTACACAGCCCATCTATAAGATTGATGAATGTCTGAACAGGTCCAACATTGCTTGTCCAATCCAAATCCAAAGTATCCTTAGGGACTCACAGAAAACAATGAGCCCCTGGAACAATAAAAAGCATGTTAAAGGAATTTTAGCACACAATGATACAGAAGAAATATGCTTATGCAAAAAGAAGGAATAGGCATAGAACATAATGGACCAAATAAAACTGGAACCCAGCAGGGCAAATATTAAATGATGTATTTTCATGTGGAACACCCACAGCTTACAGTGGTGATATGTGAATTGTGAAGCGTTTGATAACTCCTGCCCTGCCCTGGCTGCTTATAGCCCTCATGTCCCCTCTCTGGGGCTGTGATCACTGCCTGCAGCTTGCCCCAGAAGTTCTACCTTCCTGGCATCTTCCCTTCTCTGGGGTTTCTGCAGCTGCTTTTACTTCACATTCATAGATTCCTGTGTCACCCTCTTAGGGGATTCTGACAGAGATTATGACCTTGTTACATATTTGCCTGTCCTCCCACACCTTTTATGAGTCTGAATAGAAGCTTTCATGGCCTCATAACTCAGGCATTTTGTAAATATATGGGTGACACTATGGCCCACTGCTAGCTCCAGCAGTAGCCAAAGCTTTTTGGACCATGGTGGTAGTATGCTCTGAATTCCTGGGCAGCTCCAGTAAGGAACAAAATTCCCAGGCAAACCCAAGTAAGCAGGACTTCCTTGAACTCTTTAATCAAATAAAATTTTTCAAAGGAATTTACCTTGTAATATCCTTGAGCTTGACAAGTTTGAGGTCTGAACGATTTCTGAGATACCTTAAGCTATATATATA
>NW_004524840.1:1824559-1826554 GCF_000260255.1 Octodon degus
ATGTGTCTACATATATACTATATATGCTATTTATATAGTATATATGGAGCAAGAAACACTATATAACACATAGATGTATCATATCAATGAGTTCATCATCTTTAAATTCACTCTCAACTCTCACACAAAGTACTAGGATGTGGGAAAAGACCAGAGTATCTCTTTGCCAGAATGTAAGACATGTGGTCTCTAGTCTAATTTTCAATAGAGTATTTGTTCTTATCTGAAATCTTGTGAACCTTGTTTATATTGTTCATATTTCTATCAAAATTACTGTCTTTGACATTTTATTAGAATCCCTCAACAATCTCAGCTCATGCTGGTGTAAGACCTTCAAAGACAGAATCTCTAAACCCTTCCAAAACCCTTTCACAAACATATTTCAAGTGATTTTGAAAACATGTTCAGGCATAGTCACGACAATGACCCCACATCTCTTCATTACTCACCTTTATCTGGAAGAGAAAATCTGATACCTACCGATTTAAATATGACATTTTTTTTATCTTATGGTTTCAGAAGTTTCAGTGCATCATCAGCTTACTCCAAGGTAGAAACAGAGAAAAGCTGCTCAACTCAGGGCAGCTGAGACAAAGAGAGAAAGCAAGAAGCCTGCGATAAGAGCACCACATTTAGGCCATTTGTAGAGTCCCTTACTTTTTCCAACTGGGGTCTGCCTCTTAACAGCCCATTCAGTTATGAACTCATCAATGAATGAATATGTCATCTCTAAGATATAATCACTGCCTAGAAGTTCCAGGTCTGAGTACAAAAGACTTCTAGGAGTGATTTTTGGGTCTAAATCAAAAGCTGAAATACTGTATGTCATAGTTCATTATTATTTCTTATTCATTTATAAGTCCTTCCAATGTATAGTGACTAAAGCTTCTTTAGCTGTAATGCCACTCCATGTGGTTGGCTAGTCCCGGAAGAGATGATTCATAGAGGGCGCAATGAAATTAAGGTAAAAGAATGGAAAATACATCACAGAGTTCATGGTATTTCCCTTTTCACATGATTGTTAACATGTTAAATCTTACTTAAGGCTAAAAAATCTGTATGTCTTTGGTAGCTCCTGTATGCTTTTCTCATTTTAATCAAAATTATATCTCAGTACAAGTTTCTATAAGTTCTTATAGCTTAAATGATAAAAGCTAATTCTGAGCAGAAGGATGTAGGATTTCCAGTATCTGGCACCAATGTGAGGTTAGAATCTCTCCAATCCATTTCCAAACCACCAAAAGTTCTGTTTATTTAAATTTTAAAAATGTCCTGAAACCAGTTTTTCAAAATCAGAAAATTTCACAAGCTACTCCCTTTCTAGCACGTCCTTCTCTGTTAGCTTTCTGCCACTATAGCAAATCCATGAATTAATCGAAGTATAAAGTGAAAGGGTTTGGTTTGGCTCGTAGCTTGGGAGTTCCATGCTGTGGCTGCTTGGCCACGCCTTCCTGGTAGAGAAGCACCATTGCACGGCAGGAGGGGCGTGCAACCCCCTCCTCATGCTTAGGGGCTGAGAATTAGGTGAAGAGGAAGAGCCTGGGGTTCACTGGAGGGGCTCCACAGAACACTGCTGCCGACCTGAAAATCACCCACTGGCCTTTGCTCCTTAAAGGTTCTGCCACCTGCTTTGCATCCCCTCTACCAACTTGTATATTCTTTTAAAAGAAATGTAATTAATTTCCTTCATAATATCTAATATGAGTTACAATGGTATAGCAAGCTAATTTTTTTTTTGCTTATCTGTTATCTCCTTTACTAGATGTTAAGTTCCAATAGGGCAGGAATCACTTCTTTACTCTTAGTGTTGCTTTATACCACATAGAATAGTACAGGTCACATAGCAGTTATGGAATATCTATCCTTTAATAATTTCTTAATTTTTTTTATTATTTATTTATGTGTGTGTGTGTGTGTGTGGCCAGCTCAGCCCACCAGGGGGCGGGGCTGGCTGGCATGTGGTGCTGGGGGATTGAACCACGGTCCCTGTGCTTT
>NW_004524840.1:1826937-1829244 GCF_000260255.1 Octodon degus
GCTTATTCTACTGTGCCATCTCCCTGGCCCTGAAAGACATCTTACAGTCAATAATATAACTCATGTATGTTTCCTAATCTTATTGTATTTTGAATAAAATAAATCCTTTGAAAAGAGTACGTAGGGGCTGACAAAATAGCTCAGTGGGCTAAGCCCCTGCTTAGGCAGGCACAGGGACCAGGATCTATCCCCAGCACCACATACAGCCTCAGCCCCTCCCCTGAGCATGCTGAGCTGGCCATTGAGTGCAGTCAGGGTGGCACATGCCTGGAGAGGCTGCAGACAGGAGGATCACTTAGGGTCTGAACTGCATAGTGAGACCCTCTACCAAATGCACTAAAAAAAAAGAAAAGAATGTGTAGTAAAATATGTGACATATGTTCTTATTAATAAAGCATGTTTAGTAGGCCAACAGACAGTGAGCTATCCAATTACAGGAAATTTTATCTACAGTATTGTTGTCATTTGACTTTTCTCTTGGACTTTTTTCTCTCTTTTTGAGAACTAGCAACAACATCAAAATTCACTGACATATCAAATTCTGACCTTAAAGTAATATTGGCACTGAGCTACAAATAGTGAGATTAAATATTGTTTTCAATTCAAATTTGGATTCTCTACCTTACTAGTAATGAAATCTTGATCAAGGGGATTTATCTCACTGAACCTGTTTCTTCCTTAGCAAGACAGAGGTAATATTAGCCACTTTCATTCCATGAGAAAAAATATAGCTAATATCTATAAAATTCCAGATACCAGATATGTAGAATAAGTGATACATTTTTTAAAAATTCCTTCAGAGACTACCATACAGTAGAACGTAAATGTTCAAAAATCAATTAGATGGTTGTGAAATAAGATACTGAATATAAATAGGAGTGGATTTGAATTTCAACTACGTGTTTAGAGTAAATCTTCAAAATATTTATGATACTTGCTTGTTCTTTTTATAATCATTTATTTATTTAGTATAGGATCTCTCTATACAGCTTGGATTTGTAATGTTTCTCTTGTCTCAGCCTCCACAGCATCAGGATTGTGGGCCTGTGTCACCGTGCCTGGTTTCCATGGCTGGCTTGGCACAGGGTTGGCACAGCATGTGATACAGGGGCACGAATCCAGGTCCTTGTACTTGCCAGGCAGATGCCTGCCTAGATATAAGGCTTATATGCTTATTTTTGAGCCGACAATTTGATTTTTCTGAACCTAAATCTTTATAAAAATTGAGTGGGAAGTTTGGTGCAAGAGCATTGCTGAGGGTTGATGTGTTAATTTGCAAGAATTGCCTGGTGCATAGAAGTTATGAACCATGTTCCCCATATAATATAAGTACATAAACTAGTATTAATAAAAGTCAAGTTATAGTGCCTAATGTGGACATCAAGTTCATTTGGGAAATAGCTGTTTAATATAGCAGTTTGAATTTGAAACTAGCAACTTACAAACTGATCTTTCAAAAATAGAAATTTTACAAAAGAGGACTGCGGTCCTATTGTTATCTTTCAATTGAAAACTTGGCAGAACATATCTACAGTTTTGTTAACCAAAGCAAGTGTACTAGATGTATGAATTCTGAGCAAAAATACATTGTAATTTTCACAGTTGTATGTCATTTCTGACGTACAACTTAAGATTTAATGTTGGAGTAGTTGGAGATTTTCTTTTTACTCAATTTTCTCTCTGGTTCTTATTGCAGATGCTGCTGACTATACTACCAATTCTGTATTCCCCTGTCTTTCCTGGGCACAATATAGCATCATCTTTCTAGTGGACAGATAAAGATGAGGGATGAGCTCCATGCTAAACTTCAATGGACTGCGATCTGTTGAACAATCTTGACAGTTATTACGTTATCAATTCTATGTCAGTCACTCTCCAAAAAGCTTCACGGAGAACTTCCCTAATGATTTTTTTCCCCTAATGTTAGAATAACAAGAAGAGGCTTAAATATTTATAGACATGTGACAACATTTAGGTTACCATGAGTAGCATTCCACTAAAGATAAATTTGCTCTTATTTGAAGCATCTTCCTTTTTTTTACTTATGTATTTGGTACTGGATCTTGCTACGCAGCTCAGACTTGTAGCGATCTTCCTGTTTGACCTCCCCCAGCACTGGCATTACAGGCAAATGCTATCACTCCCAATTTCCTTGACCAGCTCAGTAGGCCTAAGGCAGACAGGGATTGAACCCGGGTCCTTCGCTTGCCAAGCAGGCACTTAGATAGTTGAGCTATCTCTTTTGGCTCTATTTGAAGCATCTTTATGCCAAATCTCAAATGTAGCTGTGTAGTCCAAGAACACCTT
>NW_004524840.1:1829694-1834991 GCF_000260255.1 Octodon degus
TTCAATATCACCAGTGGTTCCATGAAGAAGCATATGGTTGAAAACAGTTATATGGGGCTGGGGATATAGCTCAGGGGCACAGAACCTGCCTGGCAAGTGTGAGGTCTTTTTCTTTTTTCTTTTTTTTTCTTGTGGAACCAGGGATTGAACTCAGGCTTGTGCTTGCCAGGGAAGCACTTGTTCTACTGAGTCATCTCCTCAGCCTCAGTGCAAGGTCTTAAGTTCAACACCTGATACTAAAAGAAAGAAAAGGCAATTTCTATCTGCATTTTATGAGTCTGTAATAGACATAGAGCTCAAGGGTTGGTATCTGTAGCACAGGTACTCCATTTTTGATGTGACTCAGTGGCTGATGATCATAAGGAAGGTAGGTCAGTGGTTGAGGACTGTAGATCAGATAGCCCTGGAGCTGACAACCTCAGCACAGATAAACTGGAAGGGACAGCTTGAAGGTCATCCACAGACTGATGGTTGATAGAAGTTGGGGCCATGAGATGTGACAGCAGAGCAGCTAGGGCCTTGATGGGATCCAGACATAGCAGAAGCAATCGGAGAGCAGTAGAAGGACTCTAGGTTTTCCTCCCACAGCTGGTGGATGGGTGGCTCCTGTGTTCACCACAGGACTCATCACAGATGCTGTGTAGCAAGTTGCTGCCTGGGCTGCTGCTCACAGAGCAGGAAGCATGGCTGCAGTTCACCTCCAAGAAGCAAAGAGCACTTGGTGAGGTGACAGGAACATGACAGGAATTCCTAAGTCCTGCTCTGAGCAGCACTTAATCACTTGGCAGGATGGAGATAGAAGGTCAGGCCTTAAGTAAATTTCAGTGCAGGGGCCAAACTGTGATTGTCACCTCCTGGATTTTTCCCTTATGTCCTGGCTGCTGGGTGCTAGTTCCTTGCGCAGCCCATTCTCCTGCTCCTATTTCACAGCCATTTGCACGGTATCATATCAGAGTGCTAGTTGGTTGCCTACCAAGCAGTCTTCCACTAACCCATAGCAGATGAATTATCAATACAACTTCTTTCAAATAACTGTCATTCCAAAGTTGTTCTCATGTTTTTTGTTCAGGTAAACTACAGCTGAGTTTCTTCATTAGAAATTGTGTTCCTTTTTGGTCTTGGCAATTTCTTAAAACATCTATTAAAAACTCATTAATAGACGTACCTATTTCCTAGGTATTCATTTATGGACACTTTTTCATAAATCAAAGTTACATATTTTGAAATATTTCAAAGTATCAATGAAATTTTGGTAGTGATAAATGTTTAAAATTTTGGATTTGGGAATTGAACCTTGGACTTTATTCTTTGGAGACATAATCTAAATTCAAAACATAATTTACCTTTGGGAAACTTCATATGGTTATCATTTTAAATTGTATCTTGCCCATAAAGAATCCTTACTAGAAAACCCTTATTTTTTGCTGAGATTCACACCCACCAAGTACGCATATCACTGTTCTTTTATTAGTATGAAACTAAAGGTGCTAGAGCACATGCTTTAATAGATGTTATATAAAGGCAAAGGCTTTTCTCATTGGATGCTTGCTACATGAATTTCTGCATGCTTTTGCAAATATAAAGATAATTTTATGTTTATAGTCACTTGTCATATTGCTATTTTCCAAAGAGTACCTTCCTGTATATAAATGATTTTAAACAATTCATATTTCCCTATTTTAACTATGATAATTTAATTTACATTTGAGTATTTTCCAAATCTTTATTCTTCTGTTGATATTTAGATTCACAAATATTTTAAAGCAGGTGAAAATCATTTATTTGTCAAAAATAAGCATGATTTTATCTAACTTATATGGCTGAACTATGTAACTCAATTTCAAGCATGTTTTATAGAGCAAATGAACCTTTATGAGTTTCTTGAGGAGTTTCATTTAAAAAGACTATTTATTGTGTCTCTGGAAATGCACTTGCAGTGGTACACATTGAGGCAAGAAGACAATAGAGACTTTTCCCGTCCCTGGTCTCTTTGTGAATGTTGAAGCAACTAGCTCTGACCTTGTGGTCAAAGAAACTGTGGCCAGAGCATATGTGCTTCGTAGTATTTAATGTGCTGTCACATGCAATTTTATAAGCTTTATTTTTTGGATATGTGGACCAGGCAGATTGAATACCATCTCACAAATACCTTTTGCAACTTAGTGAAAGAAAATATACAGGAAAGTATTTGACTATTGGACCCTGCAGGCCTTCAGGGCAGCTGGCTGTGGGCTGCCTCCCAGGGTGTGCAGAACAGCCATCCTGGCTTACTTAGAGTTCACTGGAGTTACTTTTAGATTTCTGTGTGCACTCCCTTGATAAACAGCAGTTTCTATTAAAATAAACCTCTCCCTGCAGAGGACATTGTTTACTCTGTAGCCAAAAGTATGCAAAAGTATACCGCTGGAAATTCTAAAAATCTCTCATGAATTGATTAAGTGAATTGAGGAATTAGATTGGATTTCTCACCATTGGGGATGTCAGAAAACTTCCTCACTGCCTCTGAAAGTACATCTCTTCTTGGGTATGTGTTTCAACCATCACATTATGCAAATACTCGTAATACTGGTAGCATTTTAGGCACATTTTAGGATCTTTGTTTAAACTGAAAACAGAGTGAGCTGGGCTCTGATTCTTACTGAAAGGGGAAGTGTCAGTCATAACTAAAAAAGCATTTCCACCTCTTTAGATTGAATATCTAAGATCTTATATAAAAAGTCAAGGAACCACTTCATCTAAAAGAGATGGCCACAAGCAGTATATTTTTTTCAAATACTTAAAAGTGATGTTTTCTAATAACACATGACCTTCAAATAATGAAATTCTCAAATTCACACTAAAGTTCCACTGTCTCACAGGTTAGTGAGCATCATTCTTTCAATTTAGCAATAACCAACTGTGGAATTGTACTGCTGTGCATTTGAATAGAAAGTACTCTGAATTGTTTTTATTCTATAGCTAGATTTCCACCATTGAATACCCAAACACAATTAACTTGGTATCAATGTAAACATGGTATGATTTTTCCTTTTGTTATTCACTAGTTATACAAGTCCATATTTAATAAAATAAGTAATTGCGACTCACTTCTTACATATTATTAGGACCTATATTAGGACAAGATCACAATGAACGAAATGATAGAAATATTGCTATCTCTCTAAGCCATACAGATGTAACACACACACACACACACACACACACACACACACACACACACTCACACACTTTTAATCCCCACTGCTTTCTGAAGACTAGTCCATTTACCAAAAGGTTGATTTGTTATTCGGAGTGCTTCAGTGGTGACATCTAAGATGGCCATTAGATTTAGAGAGAGCTGAGTTTCTTTTCACCAAAGAGTGAGATATGTGAAGTTCTCAGAATCCATGTAAATGAGATGACTATCAAAAACGAACAGAGGGGGATCTACCAGTTGAGCAACATCTACTGTACTATTACTTTTTCTCATGAAAATTTTTCTATGGAATAAACTCAATCACTAGGCTTATTTTCCAGAATTTACATTCAGCAAACTAAGTTTTTTTGGAGGAGCATCTACAATTGGTCTATGAATGAGTATAAGAATACTATACTCTGAAAAGATAAAGGCTGACGATGATTTGTATTTAAGAAGTTTAGAGTGGTATGGGTGACAGAAAGACAGAATTTCTTTAATGGCCTGAGGAAGGAAAAATTGCTATAAGCAAAAGCTTAACCTCTCCTTTCTTATTCGATTAGTTTTACAAAGAAAACACAATTCAAAATTGAATTCTAATGTATCAGATATATACAAAACCCAATTTGTCCAAATGGAAAATACCTTCATGTCATCAATATAGTATTTGATTGCACTCAATAGATTGCCAACAATTGCACCAGTCATGGTGAGCTGCTGACCCCCACGCCACAGGGCCAGCACCCTCTCTGTTGGCATGCATGAGCGAAGTTTCTCAGCCCAGCATGGATAACATCACACCAAACCCAGGCCCTTGTATCTCAGTACAAAGCTGTTTGTATCATCGAAAGATGTTATTGTGTCTTTATCTTTAAGACAGAAGATGGCAATATATTATTTTTCTAAACTAATATCTCAACATTCAAATTTCTTTGCAGTGTTGGTACATTGCCATAAATAAACAGACTTGGGGGTTCATCTTTAAACAGTCACTGTCAGTGATTTATACTGTCAAAGTATGTATTTACATTGTTTAAAGTTCATTCACATTTTAACAAAATGGCTAATTCATATCAATCATTTACTATAAAACCAACTAAGGCAAATTTTTATTATTCTTACCAGAGTTCAGATAATTGCAATTGGAAAGTTTGAATTATTTAATGCTAAACAAATTCTTGTGGTTAATGTGAAAAACTATTCTGCAATTAAGACACTGCACTCTCTTGAACTGAAGAATTGATCTATTATTAACTCATGATTTTAAATGCAGTGAAGGGTTCTGTACAACATCTAGATGGAAGGCACAGTGTACACAGGATTTTAATAGGTCATGGAATGACAAGGACTAGAGTAAAGTATTTCCAAATATGAAAGGGGACAAAATTCTATCTTCTGTTCAGGTCCTATTTACACTTCATACCATAAATTTGTACAGTTTGAAAAGACCTAAATAGGGGCCGGGAAGATGGCTCAGTAGAATAGGTACTTGCGTAGCAAGTGCAAGGGTCTGAGCTCAATCCCCAGTTCTGCAAAAAAAAAAAAAAAAAAGCCCTAAATAAATCAATTTTCTGGCTCATTTAATTTATTTACTTTACTCTTTGAACTTCATCACAATACTTTCTACTTTTAAACCTTAAAATTTTATTATTCTTTTCATTAATCTGTTCTTTATAGCTGTTCTTCATATTTTTCACCTGTTATAATTTTCATTCTTATAAGTTTTATCTGGGTCTTCATTTATACCTTGTATTTCTCTATTTAACACCAATATTTACATGAACTTCCTAAATATACACAGTAATACTCACTGTTTTAGTATCTTTGCCTATAATTGTATCATTTGTGACATTTTTGTTGTTATTATTTTGTATTTGGTACAGGGTCTCACTACACAGCTCAAACTTGCAGTGATCCTTCTGTTTTTAACCTCCTCAACACTAGGATTATAGGCATGTGCCACCATACCTAATCTCAGTGACTGGCTCAGTGCACCCAGGGGTGGTGCTGGCTTGGCATGTGGTGCCAGGGATTGAACCTTGGTCCCTGCACTTGCCTACGCAGGCACTTAATACACTGAGCTATCTTGCCAGCCCATTTGTGTCATTTATGACTTAGTTTT
>NW_004524840.1:1835282-1852830 GCF_000260255.1 Octodon degus
GATTAACTTGTGTGTTGCATATTCCTCTTCCTGTTAGTATTCTGGAGCTTTGTTCTGAGACACAAGTCCTAACTGGAAATAATCTGATTCTCTTTTATATTGCTTGTGAGCATCATTAAGTGGAGTTAAAGCAGCATTTAATCTAGAGTCCCTTTTGCCCTACCACTGAGACAAAGCTCATCTGTATCCGCTATCATTTTTCTGTGCTGTGTGGTGAGAATATAAGCTATCATTTGAGGGCCAGCCAAATAGCTCAGCAGATTAAAGCACTTGTAGCAGGTGCAGGGGCTGGAGGTTCGATCCCTGGGCCTGCTGTGCTGGCCCCGTTCCCTGGGCATGCTGAAATAGTGATTGAGACTGGCGTGGTGGTCACCTGTAATCCCATCTCTTAGGAAGCTGTAAACCGGCAGATCACTATGAATCAGATCTAGTAGTGAGACGTTGAACAGCCTGTAGAACCGTCCCTAAAAAATAAATAAATAAAAGATAGATTAATTTTTTTACTATTAAAACCCAATTTTTGTTTATTTCATATCTTCATCAGATTCTCCCATAGGCAACTGGGATTTAATACCTTTTGTGAAATAAGTTAACTACTTAATAATGTCTTATGTTTTAATAACACTCAGGAAACAATTATGATATATTCCTCATATTTACTTTCATTTTATTTGCAAGAAGATTTCTGAGGCAAAAGTAAGTTTTTCATGATACAAAGGTAACTTCAAATCATGATTCGTTTTCTTCTAGTTACAAAATTATTAAAAAATATCTCTTATGACATTTTACCGCAAATTTCTTGGTGTTCTCCTGAAGAAAAGCCAGGGCATTGTTAAGGTGAAGAATATCCTTCTTATTTTCTGTATTTATGACTTATTCAATAATTTATGTTTTAATTTTTATTTTTATTGGGACATGTCTACAGCACTAACAACTGCATTCATTGAGAGGATTTGCTACGTGCATGCACCTAACACATTTTAATTACTTTTTCGTGACCTTTTGCTCCTCTCCCTCCACTGTTCATCTCTTAATCCCCTTCCCTGTGACAAAAGAGGCATATCCTTAGTTCCTCTTACCTATCCTTCTTTTTGTTTTTTATTTATGTTTTGTGTATCACATAAGAGAAGCTATGTGTCTGATTTACTTCATTTAACGATGGTCTCCAGAAATACCCATTTTCTTTTGGCTAAAACCAAAGAGAAAAATCACATCACTGCGCTGCAGTTGACTGCTCGATAGCACCAGTATAGCCCACAAAACAGTGAAGATAATGTGCCCTCCCAAGTGATATTCCAGTAACAATTCTACTCTTTCTGTTAGTAACTGGATAATTGATTACAGCTTTCTTACATTTTGTTTTTTAGAAAATGAGGTAAAATTAATGGGTTTCGTGATGAGCAATGCTACTGTTAGGATCCCAACATCCCACCAGGAAGTATCTAGGTAAAGAAGTTACCCAGGTGATGAAGAATATTGTACGTGTGCCAATTCAACGGTTCTTTTTCTGAGAAAGGAGAACAGCTACATTTGTCAATGGTAAGTAGTTTTCAATGTTTTAATGAATTCTGGAAACAATTACTTTAAAAAACAGCACATCATTTCCTGATTTTAACAAGTTATAGAAAAAAATAACTCATGACCTGAAAATCTAAATGAAATCATGATGTCACTGTGGATCAACTTATTTTGGCTAATTCACCTAGTCTAGAAAAAAAGTACTCAATGAATTTTGAACATTTTCATACTTTTTAGATACATTTATATTTAAAAGGCTAGACTTCATATTTTCTAGGAACTGGTACAATTAATTCTGAAATCTTAACTGTAGATTAATCCAGCATAGTTTTCTGTTGCATAAGAGTTGATGGAATTGCAACAGACATTGTTTAGCTATGAGGAATTTGTACAGCACTTTACTGTTTGCTGGTGGCTTTTACGTGTTTTTTCATGTTTAATTGGTAATTTTAAACTTTTAATAGTAGTCCTCCCTTGGAGACTTGTCATTAGAATTACACAATTCTGATCAGGTGTCTTCATCGGGAACCACAGAAACAGAGACAACCCCAGTTATTGCCCTTCATCTCGAACGATGTGATCCACTGCTGAATGAAATTTAAAGCCCCTTTCGAATTTTCTATGGATTTAAGGCAAGATTTGATAACTTCCTAGTAAGAAGACAATAGAAGTAAACAGTATTCAGAACAATCCAGATACATATTTTTATAAAATATGTATTTTATGAATGAAAAAACACTCATTTAACTAAGTTTAAGTTTTCATTCTTTGCCTTTCATTAATCAAAACATCATAAATGTATTAAAATATGTTAAATATTAACAAAAGTCACACTCATTTAGATTTAAAGCAAATCCTTCTTTACATTCTAGAATACACATAAAGAAAAACTGGGGGCCGGGAAGATGGCTCAATAGAATAAGCACTTACCTAGCGCAAGGACCTGAGTTTAATCCCCAGTTCCGCCAAAAAAATAAATAAATAAATAAAATTGTGAAAACAAAAACTGAATTTGCCAATTTGGGCTGACCTGGAGAACCCTGTAACAACTGCTGCAAAAGAGGATTTTTTATTTGGAAGATACTATTTTTTATGTGGAAGGTGGTAAGATATTCTTAGTGAAAAATCCTATCCCAATGTTCATAAAAATTAATCTAAACCAAAATTTTAGAGCGACAGAAGCCACATCCTTCCAAGAGACAAGGAAGTCTCTTGCTTAGTAAGTCTGTGCTTAGAAACACTGAGACGTAAAAGTCAGAGAATAGAAGTTACTGAACTCTAAGGTGGACACTGCCATTCAGCTCATCGCTACTTGGCTGTAATAGAGGATACAGATCAAAGTGAAACCACTATCAGATATGAAATTCAAGAGCTAGAAGACACAGGATTGACTGGGCAGGGGGTGGTAGGGATCATTAGGCATCTGTTTTATGTTGTTGGTGGCCTCAACTGGGACATGAGAGGTAGAAGGAACAATTTGAGTTTCTTGGTGGGACTTGGCCACATGGCAGTCAGTGGGTGGTAAGCAAGACATCACACAATTGCTGAGCCAGAGACCATCTGATTGGCAGCCCATGGGCCCACCACGGCTATCTTTGCAGTAGTCCAAGAATGAAATTGGTAAGTAGAAAGTGCAGCCTCAGCACAGAACTGCAGGGCAGAGAGCAACAGAGAAGAAAACGAATGTAGCAGGAGCCGCAGAGAAGAGCAAGAGCTCTGATTTCCAAACCAGCAGTAGCTGAAAGATAAGAAGTTAGCACAGTGAGTCTGAGAAGACCTAGAGACGCTTTCTCAGCTTTTACTTCCTCCGATGCCACTCTTGCTTTTTAGTTAGGTTTTCAATATTTTCTCACTTCCTGTTGATAGTTCCGCACACACTAATTTCTGTCTTGCTTGAAATTTTTTACCTGACATTTCCCTAATAGTCATTCAGATGACAATGAAAATATCCTACAAATTTCTCAAATGGTGATTCTTCCGTTTTTCAATCTTTATTTTCCAGTTATTATTCACATCCTTCCTATTACATCCAAGAAAGATCCAGAGTCGTAACTACTTGAAATGGATCTCCTTCTTCAGGATATGGTGCTAGAGAGAGAGGAAGAACTTGCTCATGAGTGGTGCAAATAACCCCAGAAAATAGTCTAGTGATTCACAAAACAAGGATGACTCTTTATCTTCCAAGTTTTTTCCATTTAGATTAGAAGCGTGAAACAAGAATATGGAGTAACGGTGTTTAGGTTGTTTAATAGGCTTTAAATAAACTAAGCTCTTCAAAACAACATTTTTCCATTCACAGTAACATTACATCCAGATTTGCTTCTATGTAAATATCCCCACTTAAAAATATCAACATCTGAAATTCTAATTAATTAGAACACTAACTCAAAGTAAAGCCAAAATCCAGAGAGAGCTTGAAATTTTTCTATGGACCCCTGAAGACAGCCAATACAAACAACAGGGCATATTTGAGGACTGCTCTTCTTTCCAATTTAATTCTGTTTACTGTTTTATTTGGAAAACTCAAATCATAAATTTCAACAGGATCATACATCCTTAGTTTTACTCCAAGGCTTAAATATTTGCTTGATCTAATCCTCAATCCCAGTAGGTATTGCCATTATTATTTTCTTTATTTTATTTTTTATTTTTTGTTGGTACCAGGAATTGAACTCAAAACCTTGAGCTTACCAGGCAAGCACTTATTCTACTGAGCTATTTCCCTGGCCTAGTAATGCTATTATAGTTCTCATTATTATTTTTCAAATCAAATGTGAAAATAGAATATTATGATTAATCTAATAAGCATGTATAAAGTGACCAATGGTGCTTTCTGTATAGACATACTGTATTTAATTGTCTAGTTCTCCAGTTTTTTAATCCAGATAGTAAATTTGAACTTTACTTCCTAAGCATCTGTTTTGCAAATGATTTATTCCCATGAAACTGAAAGAAAGTTAACATTTTCATAAGAATAAGTATAAAGGGTACTTTATTGTGCTTTTACAAAAAAACAAAGTGGATCTCTGGACTTCTTACTTTCTATGTGGGTGTGGGGAACATGCTTGAAATTGAACTCTGAGCATTCAGACTGAGTTATTACCTCAAAAAATTTTTTTTGGATCTGATAAGGTCAGTCAAATCCCCTCAGGATTTATCATGAGACCCTGTGCCTTATCAGATCCAAAAGCTACCACTCTTGGTGTATAGGTCTTGCTTTATCTTGGTCTTAACCATTCAGCAAAAAAGTATAAAAACGAAGTATAAGAAGTAAAGCCATGATGTGATGTTGAGCTGTAGGGGACTCAGGTCAACAACTTCTGACATTGCCAGTGAAGCAGAAGACTCAATACTATTATGGACTACTGGACTATTTTGGAATATTTTGCTGAGTTAACATACCTATAAGATTCAAATAACAGAACTAAACAAAAAAGAGGATACAGATGAATGTCCATTTTGTATCTGTGTATTCAAAATGGTTAAGATAGATATATAGTTACATTCTCTTAATGAATAGAGGGATTTGTTCTAATAGTGTTTGTAAATAGGATATCATGTCTGCATCTCGTATAGCAAAGAACCACTAGGAAGAATGTATGCAATGTGTTAATTATTGAAACTGTCCTACCAATTTGATTTGAAACTCTAACATTGCTATTTGTTTCTCAAAATTATGGAGAATTTTTTTTTTAACTTTGAGATGGGCTCTCCATACATCACTGAATTTCTCAGGTTGGGCTGTAATTTGTAATCGTTCTACCTCAGCCTGTGAGAATGCTGAGTTATAGACATACATCACCACACCCAGCTTTGTACTCAACTAGTTAAGCTCATATCCAGAAAGTTTCAGTTGAATCCAAGAAGGTGACCTACATGTGTAGGCATGTGCCTAGATTAATGGAGGGCAAGCTTCTCTATGAGAAACAAGTTGTCAAGCATGCTCTAAGACAACATTCTTATCACCAGATAGCTGAGAAACTCATTGGCAAAGACAAGAATATTGCCATTCACCAGTTCTCAAAGACACTGGTTAGACAGGTCTAGGCAAAGTATAGAAAAAGCCATTGTATTTCAGAAAATCCTACGACAGAAATTCTTTCCTAATGAAACTTTCTGCTGAAAGCTTTTCCTGTATTTTGTTTTGCATAAATTGTCTCCCACCCCACACATAGTTTAATGATTTTGACATTGGAAGAAGCACATCATTGGATTAAAGCTTTAGTAGTGTTGTGCTACCATATGCTAAGGCATTAATATTGCATTCTTTTTGAGCCTCCTCTTTATGGATGTAGAAAATTTGTTAAAATAAGCATCCATGCTGATGTATGACTTTCAGTTAACATGTGGAATAGTGCTCATAACATACATGCAACTCAAAAATATTTGTTGAATTAAAGCTGCTGAATGAATATGATTGGAGTTACAACTTTAGGCAAAAGTACAGAGCTGTGTTGTACCAACATAGTTTCATACTTCACCCCTGAGCTATTTTTTTCTTTTAGGCTGGCGCTGTTCTTTGCCTTTTTTTTTTTTCTTATACTTTTTTATTTGCTGTCCACACTGCTGGAAAGGAAGTAAGATTGTGTTTTAATGCACTGCTTCTTCTAATAATAAATTGATTAATGGAGAGTTGGTTTTGCTAGAGCAAACAAGTTGTCAAGTGTACTCTAAAATATAGCAGGTTTTTCACACTGCAGTTGAGAATCTTCTGTAACAAATTCTTAAGTTTATATTGCAGATACATCTTGCCAGCCATCATCATCTCCAGAGATGCAACCCATGCAAGATTTGCAAGACCAGATATTTATCAACCAATAAGAATTTTATAAGGAAAATAGAACATGGTTTTGTAGCCTAGCAAAGAACTGAAACACGTCAATTCTTCCTTTGTTAGGATCAACAGAAACAGGCAACATGTTTTGTTTGATACAGACTGTATGTGCTCTTTATTTTCATTGTGTAGTAAAATCTGAAAATAGTAATTTATATTAGGATACAAAACTAACATGTATAGACTTAAGCAGAACAAAAAAGTGGAGAGGCAGGGAAGTACAAGTGTGTTACTCTGTCCTCTTAATTTGTTTCTGCAATCATTGATGTTAAATACCTGGACAAGGATAAATTGTTTCTCTGAAGGTCCTGTGATAACTATTAAGCAAACTTCATTTCTCCTTTTCTGTTTCAGGGACATAATACCAGGCAAACACAATGTAAAGCAGAGGAGGATTCATTTGACTCATGAAATCAGGGGTTTCTGTCCATGTTCTGGTGACTACAAATCAGAAGTACCATGGCAGAAGGGTGTGACAGAGTGGAGAAGCTCAGTTTGTGGCAGCTAGAAAGCAGAGCAGGGGATGGTGCCAGAACACAGAGACCAGTGGCTGCACAGTGCCCAGCTCCATGTTTCCCTGGCTCACCCCAACATGCCCAAGTGTGGGATTTTCTCATCTTCTAAGTGTTCTTTCATTGAATCAAATTGACATAGCAGTGTCAATGTCACATAAATCCTATACTGTCCTTTTCAAGTAATTGTCAAGTGATGTAAATAATCAAAGAACAAAAATTACTTTGAGTTTTTTGGAGAATATTAATGTCTTTTGATTTAGGATGCACTTCAGAAACTTCTGTAGTCGATATTCACTGTGAGTTGGAAAGTCCCAAGTTAATGTCAGTTGAGTAGATTCAAATAGATGAATGACATACTTGCATAGAAGGAAGTATGAGCCTCATAATTTGAATTTTCATGTCTTTAAACTTTTATGTAGGCATATTTCCTAGAAGCATTTAAGTGTGAATGTTCCTGTTTAAAAGTGGATATTTTATGCTTTGCTAAGTAAATTTTACATATATCTTGTAATAAAGTTGATCAATATATTTAGGAAAGCAAAACATAGTACAGTCAGTATTATATGTGTTCAGAGGCATAACTTAAAAGCTTTCCAATTTGCTTAGCTCTTTTTTTTTTAATGTAGTGATCCTCCTGTTTTCAGCCTCCCAAGCACTGGGATTACAGGCATACTGAGCTCTTCAATGAGGTATTAGACAGTGGTAGATTTGTTATTAGCTTCATGTTTGGAAAAATTTAGCATAAGAACTTAAATTTACTCCTAGTGTTAAATAAGTGTAAGGATGAGATAATTAGACTAAATTACTAAAGTAGTTTGAATTAATTTTCTGCTACTGAAATTTTCAGCATTTGATTGAAAGGTTTAAGTAGCCAAAGTAGGATTTATAAGATTTCACTACATTCATGAGAGATCTTTCCAAGAATGTGTTTGGCACAACAGTGTCAATCCAGAAAGCAAGCCCTTAGCTCACTCTCACTATGTGACTAGCTCCCAAAGCTTCTGTTCATTGGTCCTACAGACTCACTAGCAGCATTTTCCATGTATGGCCCATGTTATTGGTGCTTTATGTGTAGAAAAATATCTGGCCATATCTTAGAGCCCAAGAGGGCTAAAGGGCTCTTACCCTCCTGGAAACTGTTACAGTCTCTCATAAAATGAAAATACTAAAAGTGTGCACAGGACATGGGTGTTTTCATTAATTGACAGGATATTTTCTATTATCAAGACAAATGCTAGACTACTCACACCATTTATTTATTTATTTATTTTATTTTGCAGCATCAGGGATTAAACTCAGAGCTTGCACTTACCAGGCAGATGTTTATGCCACTGAGCTCTATCCCCGGCCCTTCACTGTACCTTTTAAAATGGATTCTTAGTTTCATTGCTAGACATCTTTCAGCACAAAGTAGATTAGTGGAGGATAAGAACACTGCACTTTTGTTTCTGCGCATATTCCAAACTGTCAATATCCGAATCCCTAATAAATGTAGAATAATAGTGATGGTGAAAATGTCAGCAATGATTAATATCCATTAATGAAATAAGTTTATTGGATTAACAGGATGCATTAAAATATACACAGCAGTTTCCAACCCAAAAATTAATGAAATCAGTAAGAAAGAAAGAGATGTTCAGTAAGAAATGCTCAAATAAGAAGCCATTAGAAAGAACAAAAATGCCTTGAAATTTAAAAATATGACAAATGTTTAAAAACTAGTTTAGTAAATATATCAGCAATGTTAACAAATTATGAATGTTTTATTTGTCGCATTTCTTGTGCTGCTTCCTCTGACTTCCCAAACTATACTCTAGTGACTTGATGACCATCAAGCAGTGAGAAACATGTTTGGCAAGTAGTGCTTGATTAGCTTTGTGCTGAAATTTAGTAGACATCACAGTCAAAATTCGAAGAAGTCTTGTGTTTCCTTAGTTGGCCATGTCACCTTTGTGATCTAAAACTTGTTCTTACTTCTGTTGGTTGAAATATTGTGTGCACTACATTTTCTGATATGTCAGAGGATATGTCTGAAGGTCTCACTCTACTCTTCTTTATTTTATCCCTGCTTAACTACTGACAAGGAGAAAAAGCAAGAGGGATTAGCCACCTCTCATATTCCTCCGGCTTGGAGACATTTTCTATACTAAATCTTAGGTCAGAGCCTAGAGTGCCCTCAATAAAACATCAATGAATGGTTGATTAAGAAGGCCTCAAAATTATATTTGCATGGTCTTCTCCAAGATTGTTTCCTGATAGAAAGCATCTATTTTGTGTCACATGGACAGATTTGAGGCTTACTGTCTTGGCAAGTTGTGGTGATTTATATAGCCAGTCTCAGAGAAGTATTCATCTGTAATTAGAGGCTAGCTGGCTGAGTTTACTCTAGTTTTTAGGAAACAACCAATGCCTGCTAAATACATTTTAGTTGTACCCGATGGGAGCAGCCCTGTTCCTGGCACATAGCTGAAGCATCCCTGATGCACAGACAGATCCTCTGCTCTCTTCTCTCTCTCTGTCCTCCAGCTATGCAGACCTCCTTCCTCCTGCAGCCTCCTCAAGTTCCCGCCCTAAACCTTGCTCACCCAGTAGATCACTGGGTGAATGTGATATATCCAAGTAGAATGTTTTGTTGTTATATTTTTTAATCTTGTCTCCTGGATTCTGATTCTCTAACTTGTTATTTCCCATTATAATTTGGAAGTTCTTGGTCATAATTTTGCTTCAATTATATTTTAGTTTTAATTTCTTTTTGTTTCTTTTTCAGTTCAGAATTTCTCTTTGCTTAATGATAGTTTGAATATGATATACCCAACTATAATATTTTGTTGTTATATTTTTTAATTTTGTCTCCTGGATTCTGAGGCTTCCTTTGCCTCTTCGTAGGCACAACTTTAGTAACATTTTCAAAGGACAAAATACTTTTAGTCTTGCTAAAAATGATGATTTCCCCCATATATAGTACTATGTGTATCACTTTTACATTGCTTTTTGCTCTCTTAGATGGTCTTCCTTCTATACCAGTATTTATTACTAATTTTCTTTCTCTTCCTCTGACTATTATCCAGCACCAGGAGAGGATTTGGCATACAATAGAAAGTCTTTATTGATTGAGCACTTTTGCAAATTTAAGTAATTCCAAAGGATACAAATGGGCCTATCAAATGATACAGCCCAGCTGGGTGTTGTGGGACAATCCTGTAATCCCAGCATTTGGGAGACTGATGCAGGAGGATCAGAAACAAGTTCAAAGCCAGCCTTAATTAGTGACTTCCAGTCCATCCTGAACTACATAGCAAGATTTTTGTTTCAAAAAACAAAACAAAAATGATGTAGTCAAACAATGATTATGAATCTGAAACAGTATATAGGTTTAATAGATTACCCTGGCCATTTTAGTGAACATAGTATAGAGAAGCAAACCAACAAGAGAAACTCATGCCTGATTTTAAGATCCGAATGATGCTTGGAGCATTGGCTACAGAGCCCCTGCCCAGGTTTGTTTGCATTTCCCTCAACACACTTCTTGCTGGCGTGATTTCTAGCAGGGAGCTAATTGTGCTTCTTATCCTAAGTTGACACAAAAGATACACTCCCCTTCCCAGTTTTTCAGAATTTCTCTTTGCTTAATGGCAATTTGAATGTGATATACCCAAGTATAATGTTTTGCTGTGGTTATTTTTTTAAAATCTTGTCTCCTGGATTCCAATTCTCTAAGTTGGTGTTTCCCATTATAAGTTGAAAGTTCTTGGTCATAATTTTGCTTTAGCTTTAATTTATTTTCATTTCTTTTTCAGTATTTCACTGAAGAATATGTTGTGCTTTTTAAAATTGTCTCACAGTTCTTGACTATTTTGTTTTACTGTTATTCTTTATTTCTCTTGGCATTTCAGTTTTAGAAATTTTTATTGACCTAGCTTCAAACTCACTGATACTTTCTACGGCCATGTCTCACCTGCTAATGAAACCATCAAAAGAATCCTTCATTTCTTGTTCACTGTTTCCAATTTGTAGCATTTTGAAAATTCTTTCTTTAAATTTCTGTTTTCGCTTACATTGCCCTTTTGTTTTTATAGGTAATCTTTTTTTTTCTATTAGAATCCTGAACATATGCAGCAGCCATTTTAAATTCCTGGCCTGATCATTTTAATATCTATATATCATCTACGTCTGGGTGTGATTTTGATGTGTTGTCCCAGGAGATCGTTGTTTTATAGTTCTTTGATATGCATTTTATTTTTTATTAATTTTTATGTATTTATATATTTAGTTTGTTTTGTTGGGTTAAGTTGGACATGCTATCCTCAAGTAGTAGAAATTGAGATCAAAATACCTTCGCTGTGAATTTTAAGTTAATCTAGCAAGCAGCAGGGCTGAGTTTGATACATTCTGTAGTTGGTGGTGGCAAGAGCTTCCTATTTGTCTAGTATCCTTGATTCTGGTTGTCTACGGGCCTTTTGGCTTTCTTGGTACTCAGGAAGGGCCTGAATAATTTAGCTCTTTCAACTGTAATCCACTGCTATTATGCTACAGCTGGGTCAGGGTGCTGGGAAGGTAGAACCAAAGGGAAGCATTCTCTAAGCTTGTAATTAAGTTGCAGACATTTAATTGGACTGTGTCTCTGAACCATGACCTTTCGCATGCTTCTTAATCTTACTCTCCACCAGTTAGCCATGCCAGAAGAGCTTGAGTGGGCTGGAGAGGGAGAAATGTTCATGCCTCAGCCTGATAAGATTCAGAGAAGTCTCTTGGAGACTTCTAGAGAGTGGGATGCGTCATGGAGGAGGTTCTGGGCTTGTCTCCCTACTCTTCCCTTTTTTCTGGGAGAGCCAAGAGGAAAAGAGAAACTCAGCTCTCTCTCAGGAAAACACTGGTGGGATACGTAGAAGTGAAACCCATGAAGTGTGAGGCATGCAGTCCCCCAGAACTGCAGAATTCTCTCCAGATTGTGTCTGCGCTCCTCCAGGTGAAAGCTGCAGTAGCTTCTGCTCAAGGAAAGTCATGGAAAGAGACCTCTGGTGTCCATAATGAGAAGGAGACCCTTGCAGGGGTAACATTTAGCATAACATCTCAGATCTAGATACTTTAGGTAGAGACTTTCATTTTATAATTTTCTTTTAAATATGCATGTTCCACTAACTTAACAAGGTCAGGGCAATATGCTTCACAAACTAAAATAACATTATACACTAAAAAAATAGCATTCTACTCTATAGATATTAATATTTATCTTTTTGGGAAATTGGAATGTCTAGAAGCCCTGAAAGAATGCAAAGAAAATAATGGTCACTAAGAAGGAATCAACAGCCCTTCCTGCTGTGCCAGATATAAGGTACTGGTTGTCAGCATTAATCTTGCCTGTAAGCTCCCTTGGCACTGAAGTAGAAAAAACAAGTTCTTACTATCATGCTTATGCTGCTGATTTAAAATCTCACTTGTTTTTTTTTTCTTTTTTCTTTTGTGTGTGTGTCTTATTTGTCTGATTGTCTGGATGTTTTCAACTGATGACACCTCCATCTTATTATTTTTAAGCCTTTGTCATTCCCTCTACTTCTCCCCACCTGAAAGAATAAATCACAACTTAACAAAGCCTGCCTTTGTTAATATATACTTATTGTTGATCTAGTTAAACTATTTCAACATCATTTTAAAATGAGATGGTTGGAACATAACATAGACATTAATCTATATCCCAGTCACTACCCCTAAGATGTAGCCATTCTTCTTACTTCTGACCCCTATATAGTTTCTCCTGTTCTTGAATTTTAATTGAGATTTGCCCCATGGTACATGACTTTCAGTAGAAACTAATACTTTATGTCTATCTTATTGACTTCTGTGTCTTGCACTTAGAATATACTCCTTCTGAACATCATAAGCAAGTAAGAATTTTTTGATGAAGAGGTCAGTAATTTCATAACTTGAACTGTGTTTTAAAAGTTAGTGCAGGTTTTCAAGCAGATGGGGCAGAAAGGCAATCAAGTCTTAAGTATTTATGCAAGAGGATGCTCGGATGTGTGGCTGTGAAAGGCATATGTGTGGGAACCTACAGGTGAAACAGGACTACTCGGGTTTTACGTGTACACAGCATTGAGCAGAAGAGCCAAAAGCCAGACTGGGGGGGGGGGCAATAAAAAATGAAGGAAAACAGATATCATGCTAACAAGGTGTTGGTTTATTTATCTTATGTGAATAGCCATAGGAGCCATGGAGCCAAAGCAGAAGCTTATGGGTAAGTTTCTAATTAGAACAGTCTTGTGGGAATGTGTTCCCAAAGAAATAGGTAAAGTCAGATCCTGGGTAATTTTATCTTTTCACCATAACTTCCGCCAAGGACTTCTGGGATTTCTTGTGTACATCTGACCAGCATCTCTATGTGTCAAAACCATCAAGCTATCTCATGTCAGATAAGGATATTTGGTTAGTATCACCTATTCTACATAATAATTCTGCAAGCAGTTTAGATTATTTCTCTGTTACAAGAAAGTAATGACAAAAATCTCAATCAAATTTTTAACTCAATTTCATTTATTTATACCATGAATCAAGTACTTTCTTCCCACAGCCAAGCAATATTGATAGCTTTGTCAACCAAATTTTTATATCATTGAAAGATGAAAGCCAGATTAAAGGCACAAAGAGCATCTTGATTTAGATCAGGTACAGAGAAAACAAGAAAAAGTAGTCATTACTGGGAAAGAAGCGAAAATCCATGGAGCTTGAAGATCCCCTCCGGATCTTCACCATAAGTATGCACTAGATGAAGAAGCTACTGGCCTCCCTGTACAGAGCAGGATGTGTGGCAGGGGCTGACCACATGGGTCAGAGGCCGGCAGCCACTGGAGAGAGGCTGCAGTGGCCGGACGCTGCTGGGCACAACATGAACGGTTTGAGGTCTGTAGACCAAAGAGGTGGAAGGTTGACATCCATAGGGCAGGACACTGATGGGTCTTCCAGGGTTGGAAAAACAGGGTAATGGCCTGTAGCAACTGGACACACAGCCTGCAGGCTGGAAAGTATTGACCAGTGGACTCAGTGGACGACAACCGCTGGACACGTAGCTCAGAGGTCTGTAGGACACCGGGATGCTGGAGCTGGAGACAAAAGATGAGGTGGGAAGAAAATTGCCTCCGTGACACGGACTGGTCACATAGTGGCCAGTGGAAGAGCAGCAGGTTGTCCCACCATGGCTGGGGCCACACGTGTTGGGCTGGCAGCTGGATGATTCCTCACAAGACCCTTGGCAGTAGTTGGTGAGCCAGGTGCTATCTTGACAGCTACTGGGGAAGTACAGGACATCCCCGCAGTTTACGTTGGTGGAGCAGAGGGCAAAAGCAGGGTTGAGAGGGACATGGCAGGAATTTCTGGGAGATACTGAGTTGCAGTTTCCAGAGCAGGAGTTGCGGCAAGACATAGTGAGGTTTGGAGAGCAGGCTGTAGGTGAGGGAAAGAAGTGTGTGTCTGGAATTTTGTTCTGACCCTTGCCTGGCTCAGCCTTTTATATATCCCTAGAGTTGTGGCTGTGTGTAAAGACTCTTCCTCCTTGTTGTATGAGGCTGCATCAGAACTCTTCATTAAAGAACCCCCATGTCTCATAAAACTGCTGCTTCCTGCAAAGCCTTCCATTGATTATTTCCATCTATAAACCAGAGTGCCTAGATTTTAATAGTACCTCTGCCTGCACTAGCTAATCAAAACAGACACTTTGGAAGACTGGGACCTTACTCTACTAATATCCAAATTTGTTCTAACTTTCTAAAACTTCCTATCTTGAAATTATCCTTAAAGGTAATTTGCTTCCTTGAACAAGTTGGAGAGAAATTCTAAATTTTTTAGAAATTATTCTCATAAGCAAAAGTGTTACAAAAGGAAGTGAGAATTTTTGTATCCTCTGTAGCAGAAAGTGTTTAAATCCTGTAGTGTAAAAAGTTCAGAGTTTCATTTCATTACAGAATTTTAGCCAAAATGGACTTCCCATCTGATGCCATTATTCAGAAAAACCTGTGCCCATTTTACTCATAAATAGATAAACAGAATCAAGTTGAAACTTGGTTTAGTAAGAACTATCTTTAAATTTAAGAAAATTAAGTTGGTCTTAGTTAATATTATAGATCTTTGATATAGGGGAATGAAACTCCCATCCTGAAAGATACTTGGGAAGAGTTCATGTTTTCTAAAACTGAAAAATGAATTTGAGGAACAGTGGAGGCTAAAAGCAGAATTTATCTATTGGAGGAAAAGCTTCTGTGAATGACAGAAGGGGTCCCAAGTGGGTTGCCAAGGAAGCTGCCCTTCTTAGTAATTCTTATGGAGCAAAACCAAGAGATGAAGTGAATCTAAGCCAGAAAACATGAGAACTTGCATATGAGGTGGGACAAAACTATGATCAACCAATAAGATTACAAGCACAATTGCTCAGGTATAATTGATTAAGTCAGGATCAAATGGGGACGCAAGTCACACAGCAAGTGGGCATGAATAGCAAGCAGGGACATTTCCTGTAGGAGGTTGGGTTAGTGACTCTTCCTGGCTTTTTCAAGGTAATTGATATCTATTTAGAATATCAATCCCTGATGTCCATCTCCAAGGAAGTATTAAGTGTATTCATTTAATTTTTTGTCTCCAGGTCTGGCCCACAGGGAGCTGTCTGTCTCTCACACAGTTGCAAGGTATCTTGTTTTCCATTTTAGGTCCTTTGAGGACCTAGCCCTGTCTGACTGCCTATAATGTTTTTACCAAACTCAGCTATCTACAACATCTCAAAGTGGACAAAAGCAAATAAATAGAGCCATTGCATGTGGACAACATGGCATGTTACAGGACTATTAGAAACTTATGAGTATCAACAGAAGACAATTGTTTTTTTCTCCATACTGTTTTTTTTTTTTTTTCTTCCATAGTTTACTATTTCTTTTCCATTGTTTGGCACATATCCAAGCCATATTAGAAAATTAGAAATCATAAGTTACTTTGTAGAAAAATAACCATTCCTTCCCTTCTATACATACATATTTCTACGAATGTGCACAAAACCATTTCTCTACTACAAAGTTACTTGAAAATGTACTGAGCATGAAACCACCCTTGTAGCTTTAGGCCAATAGCATAAAAATAGCTGTATAAGCTATAGAAATTGGATGTCTGTAGTTCTTTTATTTTTCATTTTCATACAAAGTCAACAAGTCTATAAGTTGCCCAGGCTGAGGTCTAAGTTTCTTAGGGCCCTCCTGAGACAGCCTCAGCAGGCACTGAGATTATCAGCAAGAGTTGGCCCCTTGTTTGGCCAAAGTTGTTAGTCTTGAATTCTTTTTTTTTTAACAAAATGGAATGTACTCATTTAGATAAAGATGTGTTTTGTTTCTTATGCTGATATTGATGTCAGTTTCCAAAAGGAAGCTTCTAAAATGTCTTACATAGACAACACAAAATTTAGAAAAGAAAATAAGCAAACAAACAAACAAACAAAAAAAAACAGTTTTCTGAAGCTTGAGAACTTTGAGAGCCCTTGGGCAATTTATACTTAGGTAAAAATTGCTTTAACAATAATTTATTTTGCTTAGTTTTATCTGATCCATAGTAGGTTTTGCACTTTAACATATCCAGTGAATCCAATGCTGCTTAAATGGGAATTTAAATAATCTGCTGAATCTAAATTCCATTTCCCTTTGATTAAAAATTCAACTTAAATCACAACACTTTCTTTTATTTTAACGATCCATGGACACAGCCACACACATCAAGTTTCTCCCAATCCAGCAGAACAGAAAACCTGAAGTAAAAGATCATTTTCTCTATAAGGCAATATGCATTTTACTATCAGCGATAGAATTATGAAAATAAAATGATGCAGTCTCTGAGGGCCTACGTAGCATGCTGCAATCACTTATGTAGTTTAGGTCAGAGGCCACTCTGCTGTGGTGACCTGTGCCTGCGGAGCCTGAGGAGCCCTGTCACCCCACCACAGTCTCATGCTGGGCTGGGTTCTCTGCATACAGCTGCCAGAGTCCTCTTGTGAAATCCTGGCTGCCTCAGTGGCACAGCACTGGTAATAGGTACAGCCAATTCAGCTGAACACTTATCAAGTTTATGTGCTGATGCTCTTTCCATCAC
The DNA here is from genome assembly GCF_000260255.1 of Octodon degus. Classification (NCBI taxonomy): domain Eukaryota; kingdom Metazoa; phylum Chordata; class Mammalia; order Rodentia; family Octodontidae; genus Octodon; species Octodon degus. The sequence goes on from NW_004524840.1 coordinate 1,852,260, forward strand.
GTCTACCCTTCTGCAATACGAGGAAGAGACCGACACCCGCATCATCGCACGTCAGCACGGCGTGCACAGTAACGCAGGTTCTCTGTGTGTTCTATATAAACGTGAATATTTTCCCTGAAGGAAGGTGTGGACTAGGGGAAGCCAGCGTTTGTTTGGTGTCTACTTTCTGACGTACACTGCTGCATTCACACTACAGAAGCAGTGTCACTTGATGCTTCTACTTCCGGGCAGCAAATTTTACTACTTCATATGAGAAAGCTAGAGATTTAAAATACAGATATGAAGAAAAATATTTAAACAAAGAATCTATTCTGCCCTTTCAGTTTGAAGATCATGCCTTTAATGACACCTTATCCATCTCCTTGTTTAACCTACTGTTCCTTTCTGAAGAATAATTTTAAAATTATATCTACTCTTCGAATATCAAGTTAATGAGCTCCTCCTCTGTAAATATTTTTCAAACCATCTCTGCCTACTTAAATCCATCTAGCACTTAAATGGGTATAATTACTACATCTTCTAATAGTTTGTCTAACAAGTTCTGTCTCTGCCTCTCTCTGTCTCTGTCTCT
>NW_004524840.1:1852930-1857869 GCF_000260255.1 Octodon degus
TCTGTCTCTCTCTCTCTCTCTCTCTCTCTCTCTCTCTCTCTCTCTCTCTCTCTCCTCTCCTCCTAGTCCTAGTCTCTGAAAGATATTCTATCTTATTTCCCAAATATATTATACAGAGAATGACTATTACATTACTACTGTATAATCTTCATTAAACCATTATCATCCTTATTATATACCAGATATTTTTCTACATATACTTTGAACACATTAAGTGACTTAACCCTTGCAACATTCCTTGTTGAGTAGGAATGATCATTATTATTAATATGAAAGGAAGCAGTATATCTTTAATATATGCTATCTAGCATCATAGCAAATGAAAAAATCTCTTTAAATTTGTTTATCAAATAAAAATTGACCCTTAGTCAATAATATTTTTATATAATTTTTAATAATCTGTCTTCATCTGGAAAACCAATTTATAAGTAATACGAGGCCAAAGTAAGTTCAGGGGATTTCACATCTCTTACCAAGCTGTTCTCCTGCCTGTTCTAGCATTTCTGATTATAATCACCTTCGCTTGGCTTAGAGAAGCCAGCTATCTGGAGTCTGTTCCTTCTAGGTGTGTAACAAAGTGAATGAGTTAAGTGTGCTTCCTCCCGTTGGACACTGTGTATAAAACAATCACTAATTTAGAACCCAACCAAATAATTAATTTTCTTTATCAGCAATATAGAGTTTGGGAAAAATGATAAATATGTGCATCAGTCAGCATTTCCTAGGGAAACAGATATAATATGAGATATATAGCTACATAAGAATATACAAGATTGGCTTACAGTGGCCACCCCCAGAGTTGGATGTGGAAGCATGCAGATTCAAAAGTCTGGAGCTCACTGCAGTGTCCCCTGTGAATCTGTTTCAGGAGGCTAATGGGGCTGGGAGAAAAGCTGAAGAATCTCTGGGACAAAGGCTGAAGAGCCTACATGGGAAGGCGGTAGGATCTGCACCAGAAGCTGTGGAGTCAGTGCTGAAAGTCAACAGATGACATCCAAGGTGAAGGCAAAAACTGGAGCTCCTCTAAAGACACAGAAGCAGACCTGTCCTTCCTCATTTCCCCTAGATAAAATTCAGTGGACAAGCCCACCTAGGGCAGCCTCTTCCGTACCTAGGGTGTGGAAACGCTGATCCAATTTAGTCGAGTTTGTGTTACTTGAATTGACACAATAAACTACCACAGAGTGTCAGGCAGGAATACAATTTTTAAATAAATTTTTATTGTATTATAGCATAACGAAGTTTGAAATCTGTAGTTCACAAATTATTTGAACAAAAATTGCACCTTTTATTCCCTCTTACTCTCAATACAATTTTTTTTCAGTTACTAGAAACACTATTTTATGTTAGTTAGCACAGTTTTCATGCTTGGATTAAAGATGCCAAGATTAGAGAAGTCCTTTCCAGTCTTAATACTTGAATTACATACCTTAAATTTTTTACATTTTTTGGAGGTTTTTCCCTCACCCAAATGTCTATATTTTTAAATTTGAAAGATTTTTAGTTTTTCCTAGCTTGAGATAAAATTGCTAAAATTGTATATTATAGGCAGAATATGTTGGCACATTCTTATAATCCCAGCATCAGGGAGGCTGAGACAGGAGTACTGTTGTGAGTTCAAGACCAACCTGGGTTATAAAGTGATTACATGGTCAGCTTGACATGCAAAGTAAAAAAAAAAAATGTATATATGTATATAAAACATACATGCATATAATTTACATATATAATATGATGTCTAGATATATACATAGTAAAATAATTACTATGATCAAATTCATTAACACTCATCACCTAATATAATTTACTTTTGACAATAGCTCTTATGATTTCAAGTTTACAATGCAATGTTAGCTGTCATCATATTGTATGCTAGACCTTCAAAACGTAATGAAGCCTGCACAGATTAAGCTCTGTGCATTTTAACCACCATATCCAAATTTCTTTCAGCCTCTAGCCTCTGGAAAACACCATCTCTTTGTTGCTTCTTTGAGAATCATTCTCCTGGACTTCACATATAAGTGAAATCCTGCAATACTTGTCTTTCTATGTCTGCTTCCTTTAAACCAACGTTCATACACATTGTCCTGGGTGGAAAGATGCCCTTGATTTTTAGGACTAGAGTTTTTGAGAATAGCCATAGAATAGATGTGAGACTATATTTCATCATGGTCTTCATTAGAATATTCATGATTATTAAAGATGCTGAACATGTTTTCATAGTATCTGTCTTCATGTACCTCTCTTCTTTTGAAAAAAAAAATGTTTCAAGCTCTTTTTTTTCATTCCTCCCAAGTTGTTTCTTTAATATTTGAAAATGATCTTTTTTATTAATTATTTTGAAAAGTAAAAGCAAAAGCAAGAACAAAAATCACAAACAAAGACAGAAACAGGGTAACATACAACCATACATATGTTACAGAGTTTGAAAACAAGAATAGCTGATTAGCAATGGTTGATTATTGTCTATTTTTATTATCAAATCTGCTGCTCAGATGAACAGTATAGTTATATAAGATTGGACATATGATTGTATATTACCGCTTGCTTTCAAGAAACCATGAAGTTATGTTCTTGTCTCTCTATTTTCTTTCTTTAACCTTCTTAAAAATTGTTTTAAAAAGAGTATAGCAATAATTGATATGACATTAGAAAAGGTACACATTTAGAAGACCAAGATGACAGGTATTCAAGTCTGGTTTTTGTGTTACACATTGTTGTCCTTGATGTAGTTGCTTAGATTACAGATATCAGCATACAGAGTTAGTCAAGGTAGAAATTCTACACATTAACTGCTATTTTCAAAAAACTAATGGCAACTTTTAGTACAATCACCTCGGCCATCCTGTATATATATTTGCATGTTTTCCCCCAACCTTTTTTTCACTTTTCTCCTTTCTCTCATCTTCATTGTTTAATCCTTAAGATAGTTTGTTTCCTGCCATTTGAGTTTCTACAGAGTTTGGATATTTTCCCATTAATACATGTAGATTCTGAAACTTTTTCTTTTCTGCCCATGGGGTGTCTCTTCACTTAGTCTCTTTATTTGCTATGAAGAACTTTCAAAAAGATGTCTTCACTTCCATGTTCAATTCAGCATTACTCATAATAGTTGGTTATATAAATCATGGTAAGTACATACTGATGGATGAAGGAATAAAGAAAATATTACACACACACACACACACACACACACACACAGAAGAATGTGACACTGACTTAAAGAGGGAAATTTTGTAATTTACAACAACATAGATGGAACTAAGTTATCTTATGCTAAGTGAAATGCTAAGTTGTATTATCGTAAGTAGGCTCAGAAAGGCAAACACTGTATGATTTCACTGCATGTGGAATTATAAAAGTTAGTCAGAAACAAAAGGTAGAAATCTGGATACCCACATCTGGGAGTTAGGAGAAAATTTGGAAAAAGAAGATATTCACTAGTGTTCAAAGTTGAACTTGCACCGAAAAAGTACCTCTTAGGTAGTAACTGTTGCACTGCATGACTGGAGTTAATGATATGCATTGTATGTTTCCAAACTTTTAAAAGAATAAATGTTAATATTCGTATCCCCTCAAAAATTTGGTAGCTATGGGCAATGTCTTTGTAGTTATAGATATTTTAATTGGCTTTATTGAATCTGCAAGGTAAACATATATTTAAATATCACATTTATATAATCATCATGTGGGAAAAATAAATTAATACAGTTAATTAATTAATCAATAAAAAGAAACAACCTGATTTTCCCACCTTACTCAAAGTGAATCAGAGCTTTATATGTAAAATGTAAAATGTAAAATCATAAATGGTTGGAAAATTAGAAGAAAATTTGCATGAATTAGGGCTAGAAAACAGCTCTTGAACTGAAAACTGCAAAGATAATATGGAAAAGGAAAAATTCCTAAATTGAATTTATTCAAAATTCAAAAGTTATTTATAAGATGGAACTAATGTCGGAAAAATGGATGAAAATCTTCTTATGTCCTCTATGTAACAATAAGTTAGCATCAAACAATCCAATTAGGAGCAAACTATGAGCAAAATATTGGAGGAAATCTTGTACCAGAGAGGACATATGGACAGCAAATAAGCACAGGAAGAGATGTTTAAGGTAATTAGTCAGCAGGAAAATACAAATCAAAATGCTAATGATGCATCTCACCTATTCAAAAAAATAGCTATAAAAACAGTAAAAACACCAAATACTGGGGAAGAATCAGAAACATAATCCCTCACTTTGTTTGTGAGAATGAGAAAATGTAAGACAGTGCATCCACCCTCTCTCCAGATAAAAGTTTGACAACTTCTTTAAAAAAAGTAGAGGTATAAATGCAATATGCCCAATAATTATATTTTTTATTATTTTTCTCACAGTAATAAACACGTATGTTCACATAAAAACTTATACATAAATGTATTTGTATTTTTATCTATGATAGTTCAAAATAAGAAACAATTCAAATATGTTTTAATGAGTACATGCTTAAAAATTCTGGGGCTCGTCCATATCATGTAATGTGACTTATTAATACAAAGAAATGAACTATACAGCCATAAACAACAATTGATTTCATATTTACAGAATTCTGTGCTGAGAGAAAAGTCTATGTAAAGATATTTGCATTTTATAATATTCTTATTTATTTATTTATTTATTTATTGAGACAGGATCTCAATGTGTAGTTCTGGCTGGCCTTAAACTTACTCATTTAGCCCTGGATGGCCTCGAACTTAAACTCAGCTTCCTGAGTGCTAGGATTATAGGCATGTGTCATTATGCCTGACAATAATCTTCTTGAAATGACAAAATTATAGATTTGGAAAATAAATTAGAGGTTACAGGGGCCAAGGAGGGGATCAATTGGAGAAAAATGATTATGGCCTTAAAGGGGCAATGTGAAGCATTCTCACAATGTGGAAATAATTTGTCTTACT
>NW_004524840.1:1858344-1861706 GCF_000260255.1 Octodon degus
AAAAAACAAAGTTTTGAGCTCTCCATTGTCTTTTGATTGGATAATTTAATCCATTTACTTTAATTATTAATAAAAACTTAGTACTGGGGTTTTGTTGCTTGCTTTCTGTCTGTTCTGTAGTTTCATAATTCTCTCTTGCTATCTTACTTTACAAGTTGATATATATAATACATTATGATTATATATAATACATATATATAATTGTTTGTTTTGGTACCAGGTGTCAAACCCAACACCTTGTGTTTGTCAGGTAGGTGCTTATGCCAGTGCGCTATCTCCCCGACCTGTGATGATATAATTTATAATATAAATATAAATCAACAGATTTATATTTCCTAGTACCATGAAGCTTATATTTAAAACAGTTGATTTTATGGTGATAAAAAAATTATCTATAATCACATATAAATAACCTGTATTTTCCCTAAAACACATTGAAAGTTATTTGTCTCACAATTACATTTGAATGTTGTATATTCATTAAAAATCATTTTTACTACACTACCCAAGTTTCTTCAGTGCTTCAGAACTAATAGAATGCAAATCATTGCTATATTATAGTAATTTGTTCACATGATTTTGTGGGTCAAGGAGGCCCACAATATGGCATCTGAAAACAGGAGAACAAGAAAAGCCAGTAGTTCAATTCAGCAGGAAGCCAGAGACTTAACAGGTAGGTGCTAGTGTAAGTGTGGTAGTCCAAGGGCCTGACACCCAAGAGCTCTAGGACTGAAGAGAGCTTTGGGAGAGAGACAGAGTTCATCCATTTCATCTTGACATTCTTCTGCATCCCCAAAGGACATGATGATGTTTGCCCACATTGGTGAGGGTGGATCTTCTTTACACAGTGTACTGATTCCAGTGTTAAACTCTTTCAGAAACATTGCCAATGTTTTACTAAGTATCCTGGTACTATCTCTGTCACTCAAATTGTCACATGAAACTTATCATCACAAGAAGTAGCATTGTTTGTAATACTTCTGTCTTTTCAGTTTTACATTTTAAAGTGATTCAGATATATACAAAAATTAAACATTAATATTATGAATACTTTAAGTTAAAGTTTATATGATCTTAACTTTTCTGTTGATAATCTTCCTCCTACCCACTTGAAGACTTCCCCATCCATTTGCCATAAGGCAATTCTATGCGGATGATTTCTCTCAAGTTTTGTCTGCCTGAGAAAGTCTTCACCTCCCCTCTGCCTCTGTGGCACAGCCTTGCTGTCAGTAGTATCCTTCTTTCTTATTCACTTCGAATATACCATCTCATGTTCTACTGCTCAGAAAATTTCTGCTGACAAAACTTCTGATAGTCTTATATAGCTTCAGCTGTTTGAGTCAATTTTATCTTGGTATTTTCAAATTTTTCTTTATCTTTAACTTCTGTTAATTTTATTTTCATTGGTGTTGGTAAATATCTGTTCAACCTGTGTAGCATCCTTTGGGTATCATAAATCTCAGTCATCACTTCCTACTACAGTTTGAGACTTCCTCTTGCAGAATGCTCAGCCCCTGGGATTGTCATGGTTACATGAGACTGGAGCCAGGTGCCTCGGTCGTTGCTGGATCTTCATCCAGGTCAACAGATTGCAAGTCCGTTTCCAGATGTTGTTGGGTGTGGCTTCTTTGGAGTCCATCATGGTGCTCTGGCTACATCACTGGGTAGATCACGGAGTGAAGAGCGCCTCCAGAGCACGGCAGAATCAGGCTGAAATCAGATCATGGGACTGCTTCAGGGTTCATAGTTGGATCTGAGTTTGGTATTACATGTATGTTCCTAAATTAATTGAACCATAGATTTGGAAAATAGATTAGAGGTTGCTACAAGGAGGCCCCTTTTATAATATCTCATTATAAAAATGAGATATTTGAGGAGTGCAATTTAATAAATTTAATATATATGTTCCACAAGCAATGTGAAACTCATACTCATCACTCCTCAGATCTTTCCTTGTCCTCTTAACGACTGGCCTCTCTATCTGATCTCATCTGTAGTGTTGAAGCCACCCAAGATTGATCTATCTGTCATTTTGGATCATTTTTTTGTTTTATCACATTTTACACAGATGCTTTCTAACTTTTTGCTCAGTGTACTTACTTTAAGCTTTGTACAGGTAATACCAGGTATTCATAGGTAATTTTTTAATGTAGCATCTTACTGTCTAGACACAACCAATCCACAAAATAATATTTTTATTCTTTCACTGGCAAATAATCATTTCAGTTGTGCAAATTGGAGAAATAAAATATTAGAAACTTTTTTATACAAATTTTTTCAAAGACAAATGGTGGAATAATTCAATTACATGTTAGGTCAATGTTTAGTTTTCTAAGAACTATCAAATGGTTTGATAAGAGCCAGCATCTTTGCATATTTCCAACAGAAGTATATGAAATTTCAATTGCTTCATTTTCCAAAAAGATATTAAATCATCAAACTTTTACAATTGTATTCATTTCTTAAGTGTTCATTTCTGTTTCATTGTGATTTGGTTTTATATGTGACAACGGTGCTTAGACATTCATTGTTATTTGTCTGCTGTCTGTGTTCTTTAGTGAAGGAGCAAGATTTTGCCTTTTGTGTTTGCTGGTTTTTTATCTACTAGTTTGGCATTTCATTATTGAATTTATAAATTTATTTATATATTTCAGAAGTAATTGCTTTATTAATTATAAGTTCCAAATATTTTAAACCATCTTCTTTATTAATTTAATAATAAGTTTTGGAGAAGGACTATTTTTAAGAACATCACTATATTTATTTATTTTTTGTATTTTAGAGAGGGGCCTACAGGGTGTTCAGGGCTCACTACTAGATCAGACTCGTAGTGATCCATGTGTTTACAGCCTCCCAAGAGCTGAGATTATAGGCACATACCAACATGCCCAGTCTCAATTGCTGTCTCAGAGCACTCCAGGGGCGGGCCGGCACAGCAGTCTGGGCCCTGTGCCTGCTTGTAGACATTTTAACCTGCTGAGCTATTTGGCTGGCCCAGAACATCACTATTAATTTCTAATTTGTGTTTTGTGTTTTTAAAGTTATATATAAAAAGCTCTTTTCCAGACTTAAAGGTTTTCTCTTTTTTCATTTGTTTTTAAGAATCTAGCTTCTATTCTCACTATTATTTTAATTTGTCATACTAAAGATTTCTAAGAATAAATCATCTGCACCCAATGTGAGTTTTAGCCCTTAATCGTACTTCCAGTTCCATTCTTTATTTCACATCAAGATCCTACATCTCTATTGGGTACTTTGATTACCTTCAAAAATAACAGGGTCCTCATCTTAAGACTTCAGTTATATTGACATTGGTGCCTGATTTGTCTACACTGGTCTCTTTTCTTCAAAAAAAAAAAAAA
>NW_004524840.1:1862223-1868177 GCF_000260255.1 Octodon degus
GATCTTTATGGCAACTCTATTTACTTTTGTCAATAAATATCTCATTTATATTGCTGTGTTCCTTTTGCTGCTTAGAATTTTTTTACACACTGCCCGTATTTACTCAGATACTACCTCTTATTCCAGCTCAGGTCAGACAAAATCACTGAAAAATAAAGTAAATCACCCTTTGTTTCTACATAACTAGATGCCAGTTCTCATGCTTTTAAATTATTTTCTGTATATCTTCTCTTTTACCTTATATTTTATTCAATCTGTATCCAATTTTTGTTTCTGATGGACAATTTTAATGAAGATAGTGTATCTTTATTTGTATTTGTATTGCTAAATGTGCCACCTTTCAAAATATTTACTGAAACAGTGTTTGGAAGAACTTAGTCACTGCTTTTCTCTATAAAATTTACACATTTGAATTTCACTTATTTTATTTAAAATGTTTTACATGGTAGAATTTAAGACTTTCATATAGACAATATATATCATGGTAAATGGCTGCTGGGACAAATTATTTAGGGATTGTTAGTTTGTTTTAAATTAGTTTAAACTTTCTCAGTGCTTTTTGGTTTTTTTTTTTTTTTTTTTTTTTTTTAATTTATGTGCTTGGCACAGGATCTCACTACAGGGTGGGGCCAGCATGGCATGTCGTACTGGGACTCGAACCCTGTCCCTGAGTTTGCCTAAGCAGGCGCTTAGTTCACTGAGCTATCTCACCGGCCCTCTCTTAGTGTTTCTAATGGGTCCATTTAGATCTGGTTGTTTAACTATTACTCTGCTTTCTGCACTAGGTTTTACCATGTCCTGTGTTTCTTTGGGAGGTTTTCTTCAGCTAAATTGAAGATTCACAAAAGTCTAGACAGCACAAAGTATTTCTACAAATCTAGAAAACATAAATATTACCTTGTTTGTTGCCAATGTCCTGCGTTTCCCCACTGTATAGTTTGTAGCCAGAGAAAAATGTTGACTGCCTGCTTGCTCACTGAAAATGTTTGTTAAATAATTTCCGTTACATCACAAACCTCTCTACTGACTTTATATTCCAAATCCTCTGGAACTCTAGAAAGAGAAAGAACTTACAGCAAGAAATAACATTTAAAATGTATCATTTTATAGCTTTTTAAAAATAGAACATAAGATGAAAATAGTAATGGTATGACCTGTCAGCAACTCAGCGATAATCAATAGGTGTTGTCTGGGCATTTGGCTCTAACATACCTTTACCTTGCCAGATGGAACTGCACTCAAGGCCAAATGAAGATTCTCGCTGGCAAAAGCACTTGCTTCCACCGAAGCACTATTTTATAGCACTTTATAAAAGATAATCGCTCTGCTTCTGTTAAAAGAAAAACCTAACATTTCAGTCATTCAGTGCTTTATTCTGACCATCTCCATGGATCATAGCTCATACCTAGGTTCTGATAAAGTAATATTCTCTGAGTTAAAGGGATGTTCACTTTTTACAGGTTTTCCCATAGTTAAAAACTTCTCATTTCTTTTTTTGCACTAATACCTCCAGACAGAGTCTTATTTTACTCAGGACAATTATTAACAATGCATTACTCTGAATATCTGAGTGGATGTCTGTACATAGTAGTCGCCTCTTTATATGATGAAGAGAGGAAAAGAGATCTGTTCCACTGTTATCTTTGTTAGCTCACCAGAAGTCCCATCTCAGAGGAGTGCAGAATCATCCTGAAAAGAACTGAGGATAATTTCCTACTTCAAATAGGTGTATAAAACTAAATATGTAGCAAATGATTCTTAAAAAGAAGAAAATTTCCTAAATCAGTAGGTATTTTGAATATGGTATGGCACATCACTATGATGATGAGAGAACTACATTGTCGTAAAGAATTAATGCCTCTCCTTGTCATCCCTAGCCTGCTTAAGCAAAGCAGTCAAGCTCAGCATTCTGTGGTTTGATCCCCAGATCCTCATGCCTTACCTGATGTGCTCTTAAGGCATCTTCAGCCAGCCAGAAAACAAACAAACAATCAAACAAAAAACCACAATGCTTCATGGTCATCCCTAGAAACTCAACATTAGCCATGAGTGTGAATGAATGAACTATGTCGCTCATGCTGGGCATTCATACAGCTGAACAAATGAAATACAAAGATTTACTAGAGTCACCATGGGTATGGCAGCACATATAACTGCCTGCTTGCCAAATAGTGGCTTTCTCTTGTGTTATATGTCTTAAAATAAACATATAAAGGAAATAAAAATTGCTAGACCTAATACCCAAAAGAGAAACAAGCAGCTAGTCATTTCAGTGTGAAATTTGCTAGAATGTTCAGCCACCCCCTTTCCATAGAATAGATTAAGCATACTAAATAGTCACAAGAATAGGGTATGCTGACGTAGCTACTTTGAGTCAATTTTCTGTCCATTTTTTCCCTTCCTCACACATGCCCACTATGTTCTCATGTTCCCCTGCACTGCAATGATGAAATGCTGGCAAAAATGTAGCATTTTTTAGAAGAAGAAAGAGAAGACACTTGTCCATCACTTAACAGAATTTGAGGGACTTTCATTGGTGTTCATAGTGAAAATGTCAATTAACTTGATACAACATACGATCTTCTGCTCAGTGCCCATTAATAAGGATAAAGAGAGGAGGTGATTGAAAACTGATTTCTGGGAAATAGGTTCAAATGTATTTTAGGAAACAGCACCTGGATCTGAGCACAGAGAACCTTCAGATTCCTCAGTATGTAAGAACCTGTCTAAAGACTTAGCTGGTGGGAGATGGTTGTGTTTTCATTTAGACAATAATCACATAGCTGTATGCTTATAAGAGCATGGGATACAGAAAATTCACTGTTAGCGTAAACTAGTGAAATGGGGAGAATCTTAGCAGGTTCTCTGGGAGGATGAGGAAACAGGTGCTCCTCTCTGTGACGGAAGAAAGAGGACTCTTAGGGCACCATCGGCTCAGCCTCTGACCCTCTTAGGTCCATCTGGCGGTGGTGATCAAAGAGGAAAGCAGCCTTACAGGGATTCTGGGTGATCAGAGGAAACTCATATTCTCTCAGGGAATTATTTCTGAAATTGTGAAACTCCCATGCCACTCATCATGCAGGCCACATTAAGTTTTTCTGATTGGTTTTACAGAACGAAAGATGATTCTCTCTAGAGTGAGAAAGCGAACCTATGAATTCTACAGGAATTCTTGCAGTCAGTCCCACCACCTTAGAAAAGTTCAGTAGCCCTCGTGTTGAAACTGAATGAGTGAAAAAAGAGACATTATCTTCATAACGGAGTTGTTTATGCCCTAGTTTAAAAATTAAAACAATGCCAAATTTTTTTCTATGGGTCTCAAGGCCAATATAGCACAAAGAAACAAATATTGATGCTCAACCTGAAAAATAACAATTTTGACGCTGGGCCCAAGACATTCTGAGACATAAAGAAATGGTGTCCATAAAGATTTCATTACCACTTAATGCAGGACATTGTATGGAATAGAACACTGGAATTTTGTTTGGTTAAGTTCCTAAAAACAGGTACTTTGCCGCTCAAAATTGAGAGGAAAAGACAGCTTCCTGATATTGAGTCTCTCTCTCTCTGCTTCCCTCCCACCTCCATATTAATTAGTTGTTCTCTCACTATGCTCTAACTTTAGTCACTTCAAGTGGAAGAATGAATTCAGAATATGTCCAGTGTAGGTCTCGGACCAAGGGAAACAGTCCACAAGCACTCGTTCAGATATGCTGGGGACATACAGGAAAGGATGGACACAATATTTTTATTGTTCTTCAGATTCAGATACCCACATTACCTTCCTGCTCAGTATGGTGGAGCAGAATAAGGGAATGTTTACAGTTCCCCAAATTCCATTAATTTATTTTAGAAGAGATCATAGTGAGGAAGGGAAAATAATATGACCTTATGAAAGAAGCCCTTTGAGTCAGTCTAAAGCACATTCATTATATGTATCATATATTATCTATCTATATATATAACATTATTATTTCCATACATATAATATATATCTATTCTTTTTCACCTGCAAATGTGAAAGGAAATTCTTCAGGTAGTGAGGGGCTATAAGGAGAGAATGATACTTGTAGGATTCCTTCGAGTTACAAGTCACAATAGGTGACTCCCCTGATTCAGGGGAGTCAGTCTCGACCCATGGAATGGTGACTAGAGTCCTGTTTGCAGAAGGCTTACTTGAATGCCATCTGTTTGGCAGACTGAGTGGTCAGCAGAGTAGGACACACAGAAGAAAATACCCTAGAAGCAGCATGGTGTAGACAGTGGACTGAATTCCCCTGGGGATCTTGCATTTCCATGTATGTTGAGAGCAGAATGACTGATTTCCTTTGCTCCAGATGATCTTTGCAAGCACTTTTGCATAGCATATGGCCTTGGAAACTAGTTATGGTATTTATTCCCGGGGAAAATATCAAGAGAGCTTATTTCCATATTTGTATCCCTTATCTAAGCTTCCTAAATTCAGGATTCTTCTCCTAGAAATAATTCCCTGTATGTCCAGGAGTCACTCCATCCTGTTGGAACTGTGTTCAGAGAATCAGTGCAAATATGAGTATCCTGGCTCCTGCTATTGTCCAGAACAATAAGCTTTTGTCTGCGACCTTGATGTCTTCTGTCTGTTGCTAGCTTTCATGGAAATATGACAGATGGTTAGCACATGGATAGGGTACAGTACCTGACTTCACATCCTTCCATGCTCTTTCCCACAGATTGCTATTTTCCAGTTGAAATTATGACACTGTAGTATCATCATGATAATCGCTGTTTCTTTGACAATTGTTTAATATGACACAGAAATTTCAGTAGCAATACAAAAGCATAACAACAATGAAATAATAATAGGCAATCGAAGAGTCTGTGACTAGTAGAGATTAAAGTTACTAGAAATTAAAGAAAGAATGATGTCATATTTAAACAGCTCTCAATAGTCTAAAATATTTTATAATAAAATGCGGACAGAAACGTGTGAAATACATTATAGTTAACAGTATTGAGGTTGTTTAGCAGCACAACAAATGGCTCTGCCAGATTTTCCTTTTTAAAAATCCCTCATATAATATGATTGTTTATAAGACCATTCTAACTATTTCAGATAGAAATGTTGAGGTATTTCATTTAGGGATTGCTTAAAATACATCAAAATGTGAGACATGGAATTCATAGACAAAGATTGTACTGTGCTCACAATGTATCTCAATAGTCAACAGACAAGGATGGGCCACTAGGGGGCAGCTACTACTAATGCACAATCAAGGACAAGGAAAGCAGCAGACCAGACATGAACAGCGGTGAGACCTGTGATTCTTGGGTCTTGGGATTCTTGGGTCAGTCATTGGTGTCCATGTAGCTAAATGTTTTGAGTGCAGGTTGCTAGGTGCAGGGACCTAAAGAATTAGGAAGAAGTGGGCAGAGGATGTTTGTGTGGACACCTCATAAACAGAGCTGTTGGGAGTGCTTGCACAAAGGCTGGGGGTATTGAAGGCTGGTTCACAGATGGCAGTTGTCTCCGGTTTCTTCGAAGCTGTTCAGGAGCTGCATTCTCTACCACAGCTACTACGATTTAGCAGAGGGCACCTCTGAGCCTCACATGGAGGAAAGGACTATTAGAGGAGATGACAGAACCATGCTAATAACCCCTGAGGGAATGACAGCTGTAGTTTTCAGCCAGCAATTATCCGGGGAAGATGACCTTAGTGTAGTTCCTACCCAAGGTCTGCGCACTTATTGACTGTCATTTTTCCTTCTCTACTCTGACCTCCAGAACTTTGCAGTGATGACTACTGGCAGCTGGTGTGGACTTTATTCAGACTCATTGTTTCAAAGTTTCACTGACCTTATCAGACCCAAAAGCTATAACTCTTGTTGCATAGGTCCTGCTTTACCTTGGTCTTAACCATCCAGCAGAAAAGTATAAAAATGAAGTATAAGAAGTAAAGCCATGCTGTTATGTTGAG
>NW_004524840.1:1868472-1881814 GCF_000260255.1 Octodon degus
CAGTGTGTTAAATATTGAAACTGTCCTACCGATTTGATTTGAAATTGTCTCATTGCTATTTGTTTATCAATAAAATTATTGCAAATAAATAAATAAATAAATAAAAAAACAAAAACAAAGTTGGTGATAGATGTAACTCAAGATTTAGGTATCAGGAGAGGTGGCTTCTTGTAGTCATTAGAAGATACCCATTGAATATATAAAACAAGATATTTGTGGTCTTATTTGCCATCCAGAAAATGGTTCATTTAGAAAAATAATATCCCAACCTTTATTAAAAGATAGTTAGAATTCTGTGGATAGGTGAATATTTATTATAGCTTTAATAGAAACATGTAGTATCTATTAAAGGTTTTTATGTGTTATGTGCAGCCTTTAATTTACATATAGGGCTCATTAAAGGTTGTTGTGCTTAGCACATGAAAATCTTTTAATAAATTCTCATAAGGGACATCTTGAGGTGTAATTGGGGTGCACTGCAGTCAGAATCACACATTGGATTCGAGGCCCGACTGCTCCTAATGAACTGCATTCTCTTGGGTAAGCCATGTAACCTTTCTGGGTGTGTGTGCTCCTCTACACAGGGAGCTCATCAGAGGCCTCGTGCACATTCAACATACTTGAGATTCTGTCAGAATGAGACTGATAAAAATGGAGCTGTATAGGAAGAAGCCACACAAAAGCCCACTTAGCCATCCCATGGATACATAGCCCACCAGCGCTTTCCTTATCACCCTAAGAAGGTGTGGGAAACAGTTCACTCTTTGGATATCTCTTTTCAGAGCAATCCACAGTTTTGGTTTGCATTTGTCCTCTGTGGAAAGCTTGTTGGCTCAGAGTGCAGAGTATTGGTTTTTGATTGTCTAGCATTTCATCTGCAGCCTCGAGGAACCAGAGCACCGGCCTTACATTAGCAGCCCCTCAGGACCCTTCTCAAGATCAATGCTTTGATCTCTATAGTGATTCATTGCAGGAAATTAAGCGGACTCCTGGGGATCAGGCACAGACAGCTGTATCCCCAGGGAGATGGCAGAAGGAGCAGGCCTAATATAAGCAACCTGCTGAGCAAACAGCCTTGAAAAATGAAAACGCACTGAGGACAGTGTCCATCTTCTCCAAAAGATGTATTTATTTCAGTGGGAATCAGTGTGCCAACTTCAGTCAGGTAAGTACACCTGTAATCATTATAAACATTTATTGAGGTTTACTGTAAATCTGATTTTTAAAGAGTGTGCTGTATTGGCGATCTGTGGGCATCAGTAGGGATAAAATTATTTATTTTACTTTCTCCTGAAGCTTAATTTAACAATATATGAAGGCTAAGGAATGTACTTTATTCTTGATAATCTCAGCAGGCAAGAGAGGATAGGTTTCCCTAACATGTAGAGTGTTGAATCAAGTGTATAGTTCATGCTGAGAGGCATATAATGACGTCTGTCAGTTATCGTGCCTTTTGACATGGTATACAATGGCAGAAGACTTTTTAATCTAGGTGTGTCACTGTGTTCAGTCAATATAAGCACAAGCACAGCTCTGCACAGGGCAGTAGTGCAAGGTCAGTGCATTGCTATGGAAGGTGTTCTTAGCATTCGCTTTGATTTGCAGTCTTCTCTTCTCATTATCTCTGTCAATTAGTAGTTGCTGACTTTCTGTGGGGACACTGACCCTGTATTTGAAACAATATCACACTGAGTAATGGAAGAATAGAAATTGGCTTAATTATTTTCAGATACTTGCCCTTAAGGTTTCTTTGTTCTTATGTGTAGAGGTGACTACACTGGTTTTGCCTTTGGATTTCTCTGTGAATCTCATTAGTGAGTTTGTTTTCATAAAGGCAGAGAGAGTTATATAAAAAGTATGGTAAATTGCTTAGTTTGTTTAAACTAGCTTTATACGTGTACTGTATTTGTATGTGTACATCTATGGTGTATTTTATACCAACTAAGGTCTTAGCTCTGATGTATCTAAAGGTGGTGAATTATTTAAAGAAATACAGTTCTCCGGAGGGTGTGCTTCTTAAATACCCATTTTAAGTCAGTTATCATTTTTTGAATCTAAGTGGAAGAATCTGGAACAACACTATTGGTAAAAGAACTTCAAGCTGAGATAGTTAGTGAGTCTCCCAGAGGCAGAAACAAGAAGCGGAGCTAATGGAAGAGGTTCTACTCTAAAGAAAAGTGTGTGTGATTCTCAACAATTTAAAAGGAACTCCTATCCTCTTCTCCCATTTAGGTCTTAGAAAGAGTTCAAAATTAAACAAAACAAAAACAGTGCTTAACAGGAAAAAACCAAGATATACACTTGTGTGGAAAGTGAAACTACTGACATTAAGATAAGGTTTACAACAAAGAACTCTGATTCTGGGATAATCTAAACAAGTTCCTGAAATGTAAACTGTCAGTCTTACAAGTCTTGACGCTAATATGTGTTGTTCTTATGAAGTTTGAAGTACTACTGTTGTACAAACTTTTAATGGGCATTTACCTATTTCCTTTATGGAATTTACTCCTGAATTATAAACAAGCCATCTAGCCATATATATTCAGTTCTGTCCTCTGAAGGCTCACCAAACATTCAGGCCTATAATCCTTAAACAAATTTATTTGTACAGAACTTCAATATAGGACAAATATTTCCCCTACATTGAAGCCACTCTGATGACTAGAAATATACTGTAAGCAAGGCAGTTAAGAGTTATAGCTAAAACTTTGAAGGCCAACTCAGGCATTAAATTCCAGCTCTATCATTTACTGCCTGTTCTAGAAATGCTTTTATTCTCACTGGAAAAACATGAGAATTGAAAAATTGTACTTATTCTATTGAGTCGAGTTTTAAATGATGTGTATACAATATTTGGTAAATAATAATCACTCAATTTCCTAGAGCTTTGTTGCTGCCCTTGGTACAATAGTGTATGGACAAATAAATCCTCTTGATAGTCATTTTGCAATCTTTCTAGGAGAAACAATTTAAGCTACCTGGATCTTGATGAGTCTGGAGAACCAACAAATGAATCTAACCAGTGTCATTTTCTGCAGGCAGGAAGAAATGGGTTCTGAAGCTTGGAGAATATTCTAGAGCATCTGCCCATTGAGCTGTTACCATATGGAGTCAAAGGGAGTGCTCCACAGAACACCTCACTTTTATTTTATATAGCTAATAAACTTTCTAAATATAAGAAAAGACATTTTGTCTCTGGCCAAATGCTCTGTACTCAATTATAACATTAAAATGAGATTGAGCCCCAAGAGCCACACACACATCACATGAAGAATTGAGTGACACCTGGCATGTAGCACTTTTCATGTTTTAAACAGTCTACTAAGCATTTAATTGGCATTATATCATTTGGCTGTCACAATCATCTAATGAATTAAGCATTATTTGCTTCATTTTACAGTGAAAGTATTGAGTCTTAGAAATGTCAATTCGTCCCATGACATGTGGATGGTAATCGACAGAATTTAGAATTGAATAAGGTTGAGTGATTTAAGTTTTGTGCTCCTTTCCTTATACTAAAATTCCACTGAAGTCTCTTCATATGACCATAATGCTCCTTATTCAAGTATCAAAAGTCTTTTATATTTAAGGTCACCCAATTTGTTTCTATGAGGAGCACGAAGGTGTTTCCTGTTGAAATAGATTAGCTGTTGGACCCTTGTTCAGCTAAATTCTGCTACAATTGTGACCATGGTCAGCCTGAAAAGAATGAATTAAAGTCTAGATGAACAAAGGAAACTGGGTAATGAAGCTGGTCTACTGCTGTCATACCTCTCCCCTGGCTTCTTCTTGTCTCCATCACACCCACCTCTCTTCTCCCTGGTGTCTTGCATTTCTAGTAAGCATACTCAGTACAGGAACAGAATAAGGTGTGGTAGAAAACTGTGGTGCATGTCGATATTTTTAAAAATTATCAGTTCTCCTCACTATAAACCTCCCTACTTTGAAGACACTTAAGTCATTCTTCACACTTTCTGAAGCAGTTCTTGCAGTCCATTTCCATTTCTTTAGTTTTCTGTTATGAATGCCTCAGTTTGGGGAGTCATTTCAAAACATTCATCTTTTGTGATCATCTTGACTTTGAAGAAGAATCAGAATTAAGCATCATATAAAATCTGATAACAAGCTATGAGGAAACACTGTCACAGTTTTAGGAACTTGTCTTTTTGGGGGGTGGCACTTGGCAGTAGCATTCACTGTATTTTCCATCACACTTCCTAGAGACACAGAAGGACTTCTACAGTTGCTTCAGAAACTATAAAGAGCGATGGGATAGGTGTAGTTGGACTCATGCAGTTTCTTTTTTTCTTTTTTAGGGGGATTAATGAAAATATTTTCCTCTAATCAATGTTTTTAACTTAAACACTTCCTTTATTGCTGATCACCCCCCTCCCCATATTGGAAGAGTGCGTGCAGTGCTTGTTTTGCTTCTTGGGTTCATATAAGAAGGCTCAGATAAGCTGAATTGTTCCCAGACAATCCAATTTGAGTTTTATTTGCAACCATCTTCCTGTGAATGAAATTCACCTATGCTCACATGATTTGCTGTAGTTGGAAACTAGAGAGGCCGCCATGAAATGGAGTCTGTACTTATGATTGCCAGCGCTGTGCTACTGCTGCTGCCAGAAATTTTATATAAATGTCTCTGGCTTCAGGGATGCTTTTCTGCTGCTATTGATGAAATCAAATAGAATTCAGCATCTCTCAGATGTTCATCAGTGATTCTTCAAATATAGCCCTCCAGAGAGAGAGAGAGAGAGAGAGAGAGAGAGAGAGAGAGAGAGAGAGAGAGAGAAAACTGGCTCACATTACTATGGATTATGATGAAATCCCATTGTACAACACACATAAACTGGTGGCCAAGGAAGGCTGGTGGCATAATTGCAGCCTGAGTCTGAAGGCTTGAGAACCAAGTCTCAGGGCTATATATCCTGGTCCAAGTACACAAGACAGATGCTCTAGCACAAGGAGAAAGGCAGTGAACAAAAGGGATCAGTGTCCTGCTCCACTGGGTTCCATTCAATGCTCTAGAGGTTAGAAGAGGCCTATAAAAATTGAGGAGGGAAATCTGTTGCACATACTGATTCAAATGTGAAACCAAGCCGAGTATGGTGGTGCACACCTGTCATCCCAGCACTAGGGAGGCTGAGCCATTAGGATCCTTGTGATTTCAAGACCAGCCTGGGCTACAAAATGAGCACAAGACCAACATCAACTGCATGATGAGACCCTGATTAAAAAGTACCCCCTTCCAAAAAAAAAAAAAGCAAATCCAGAAATGGATCCACAAACACACCCAGAAATTATATTTCATCTGAGTGCTTTCTGGCTCAATTTGATGTGCTTAATTGCCACCACATTCACTCACAGAACTGCCCGGTAGATTAGCAATAACAACAGTTTCATCACTATTTCAGGAGACACTCGCTAATCCACTTCAATTAGGTAGGCATGCATTTCTAATCATTGTCTCTAGTAGAAATGTTACCCGTGCCTTCCAAAATATGAAGAAGTTCATCTCTGTCTTGTGGGTGACTAGCTCTCCTAATCTGCTATAAATTTCTGGATTTATTGACGAATCTTTACCATCCCCTCCATACAGCTTGTCTTTGTTTTGGCTGGCTTACAATATCTTACTGAGATTTTATTATGTGCAAAATGGTATCCTGAGAACTTCCAGTGCATTGCCTTACTAAACCTCACAGTATCCCATAGCTCAGGCTTGGATATGATATCCCTTGCAAAGATGGTGTATGAGGGGCTTGGCATCCAGTGTAGCAGTGTTCAGAGATGTTGGGGTCACCTTCTGCCCTCTGTCTACTGGCTGCATTGAGGAGGCCAGCTCTGCTCCCCCTGCTCTTACCCCATGCAATTTCTGCTTTTCCAAACACTCGAGCCAACAAAACCTAGGCTTCAGTTGCTGAAGCTGAGAACTAAACTACATCTTTCTATTCTAAGTTGATTCTTTCTGGCATTTCGTTCCAACATTAGAAAGCTGACCGACACAGAAAATGGGAACAAGGAATGCAGTTGTCACTATGACTGAAGCTGACAATATTGTGGAAGAGAATTTGGAACTGGTTCGCAGGAAAAGTTTGGAAAGGCTTGGCGAGGTGGATTAGACTCTGACGAATGCTGTGAGCAGAGTGTAGAGGGTAATGCTAATTTGGGGTCAGAGGACCAGGATGCTGATCAGAATGTGGGCAGTAAAATCTTCCTCACTCCTGCTACATTCCAGCAAAGAATTTACCTGTATTTTGTCTATGCCCTGAAATTTTATGGGAGGCTGAATTTACATGTTAAGATTAGTTAAATGGAGGAGAAAATTTAAAGGAACACAGAGTACTCTATCTGAGGCATAGATATTGTTGGGTGCTTTCAGCCAGATTTATAGTGAAAGTTGAGAGCAAAGAAAAAGTTAGAAGATGAAAAACCACATGTTGGTTAGGAAAGAAACACAAGTAAAGTTCAGGCCAAAGAATGTGTAATTGCAGCAGAGATGAACATCATTGTATAGACATCAATTACTTGCACTGAGATAATAGGAACAATATCTTGAGGATATCTAAGCAATCACCAAAGCCCCACAGATTGTAGGCCCAAAGATACGAAAAGGTAAGAGTTGGCAGAGAAAGCGCCAGGACTCCCTGCTTGAGCAGCGTCCCCTAGGCAATCAGTTCCTGGGATCTACTTCACTTTGCTCAGCCACGCCAGCCCCAAGCAGCTGCTGCATTTGTGCTGCCACTCGAGCAGATGTAAAGTATACACCTGGTGCTGATTTTGCCAGAGTGCGTAATGTGAGAGTTTCAGGTGCAGTGGTGCTTCCGCCAGGATTACACAGGTAGCCCAAGAGCGCCCCAGAGAGAGTGATGTGTGAAACAGTGAGGGTGAAACTGAGGACACAGTGCACCTGGCAGGAAGTCGGAAGGCTGGAAGCGTGGAACATCTGACAAGTGAATTTTTAGGCAGTGAGCAAAGGAAGGACAAGAGAAAAGTCGTGTGGGTGGGACTCAGCCTGCCATAGTTCTGGGATATCTACGCCTTTTGAATCGCACATCTCACCCTGTGTGCTCCAAGGGTGAGAGAGCTAGCATATGTGATGTTTACCCCTTCTGTAATGTTTGCTTTGTTGAGTCTCCTCTCTGTGCATCTAATTCTCCCTTTCAGATGAAGATGTTTGGAGATGAACTAAATGCATTTGCTTTATAACATGGACATAAGACTTTGGTAAAATGTTATATTTTGGGTATGGTATGTTGCAGAAGGATCACGCGTGGGGATTTTGGATCTCAGTGCAGCAGTGTTCAGAGCCATGGGTTCTCACTGCTATGATGTGAGCATCTTTCTCCCTCCTGTCCTTCCGCCCTGTTTCTGCTTTGCAAAAGGATAAAGTGATGGAAATGGCTCATCATACTCTGAAACCATAAGCCAAAATTATCTTTCCTCTAAACTCATTTTCTCAAGTATTTTGTTGCAATGCAAAACTGATGAGTACTAAATTATATCTTCTCAAGATAAGCACTAAGGACACTGGGATGCCCAGTAAAGGATAAGCAACTTGCACGTGCTCACCCAGTCAGAAATTAACCTTCAGCCAGCACAGCTGAGAGCTCAAGCCTACCTAGTACACCTGTCTGTCTTTAGAGTCCATGGTACTAACCATTCCCTTGGGACATGCCCCTAAGTGGTAGATTAATGTAATAACATATCCAAAGCTTTAGAACATCTATGTTGCCCAAAGAAAATTAATAAGCTTCATATATTCTGACTTCAGGATTTTATGATCTTCACATTAAAAGTGTTTCTTACCTCTTGAGACTGTCATTTTCTAGTTCATACTACAAAAATTATAACAAGGGAATATATCACTTTATTCTTCAAGTATTATGTATTTTGATTAGAAAATAACAAACTTTACAACAAAAATCTAACTACAGAGTTGAATAAAGTATTATAATGACAATTATGTTTTTAATTCCAAATGAAGTGAATTTGTTTAATAAAGAACAGTTTTTCCACTCAATATTCACTTAAGAAAAATTGAAAATAAAAATATCAGGAATGTAATGCAGATGATAAACTTCACATTATACTGTCTTAAGTTATCTTTTTGTGATTTTAAAGTTCAAATAGGTGAAATTCATTTTTTTTTTCATTTCTGATACAAAAGATACTAGCTGATAGTTAGCTTAAGAATCTTTCGATTCAACTGATAAAAAGGTGGCAGGTGAATAAATCCAGATTTTAGGAGTGTTGCTGATGTTATTAACTATTAGCTATTAACTATTATTTACCCAAAATAGAGCTGAAACCATCAGAATGTATAAGACTAGATATGCTTCTAAAGTCTTATGAATATATTTTAATTTTTCTATATTAATGATACATTAGTCAATAAAATAGTTACAATGCTATTTCTATAGACATTTATGAATAGTCCTAGTGTAGATTAACATTTTCTTTTCTTTTTCTTTGTTTATTTATTGGATACAGGGTCTCACTACACAGAGTGGACTCATAATGAATCTCCTGTCTTAGTTTCCCCATCACTGGGATTACAGGCATACATGTGCCATCATGCCGGGTATCCAAGCCAGTGGGGTGGGGGGCCAGCACAGCATGCAGTACCTGGAATAGACTTCTGGTCTTTGTGCTTGCCAGGCAGGTACTTAGACTGCTGAACTATCTCCCCATCTCCTAGGTTAACTTTATAAAGAGTCAAGTTATTCCTTGGTTGCAACTTACTGCTCTATAGTAAACACAGGTTTAATGATATAAAATAATCAACATAATTTCCATTTCCAGATTGCCACCAGACATGCCAAAAGAGAAAAAAATTCTTGTCTTTGGAAACACTATTATTACACATGTTCATTCATTTACAACACACACAAACACACACGATATTTTATATTTAGAGAAAAAAAGCCCCTAAATAGTCCCAAAATAAATTAAAATATGCCACATCCCCTACAGATTCTTCACTTACTAGGCAACTGCAAACCACCAGTAACACAGCACGCTGGCTCATAAGTGCTAGAAGATTCTGAGAATTGTGGCCCAGGGGCAACAATGACCAGTGGGCTACAGGAACCAGATTCCGAGATCTGACATTGGCGTTGGCTGGATTCATACTCCAGAATCTGGCAACTCTGAGACGAAAAAGTTTCTAGTTGACTACACTTTGCCAAGGAGCTCTCAGGTTGCGGGTGATGGGCTCCAAAACTCACTTGCTGACTGCTTCCTGCCTGGAAAGGCTGAGCCACATTCTCTGGCACTGCCAAAGAACTTCTTGGTTGGCATGACGTCCTTTCAGAAGGCTTGGAATTGGAACAAGTTGTTTGGACAACCCGGGAGAGGCAGGAACTTTGCACACACGTATCCTCTGTCAAATGGTCCCTCTCCTGACTGGTTAGTTGGCAGCTGGTGGTTTCATTGCAGGCTCCTTTAAAGTTGTCCAAGAGCCAGGTTCTGCCATGGCAAGCACTAGGCAAACAGATTCCATCTCCAAAGCTTGCAGAATTAGAGCCATGTTCAATGGCAGAGAGCAGTGGTGGCTCATAGGAGCTCCTGAATGATTGGCAGTAGCTATGAGGCATGTTCCTAAAACCCTAATTGACATTGGTCAGAAGGACCAAGTTTGAAGATTGAAATCTTAGCTGGGGAGATTATATACTACTCAGAAAGCTGGGTGTTGGCAGTTTTTTCAAGACTGCTTTGCACCTCATTGCTTAAGCTAATTTGAAGGCTAACCTTTCATTAACACTTGGTTTGGTTATATATGCAATTGTGTTATTAATCAAAGATGTAAGTCCATTTTGAACCTTCAAAATAGCTTTCATGTGATCTCCAAGGGTGATTCATTAGGGAGAGGTTTGTCAAGTAGGAGTCCCAGCATGTCATCCATGCTAATTTTTTTTTTTTTTCTTTAGCCGTCATGACTTCTTACTTTGCTAGGCAGACAAAAATGTATGTGGAAATAGCCAATTGAGTCCTGGTTAGTATTCAGCCCTGAGTGTGCAAGGCGTCAACCTGGCACATGCAGGATGATGTTCAAGATGTTTGTGGCTAGCAGTGGACCCACCTGAGCCTGTCTTTAGGTCTTGCCCTCTCCTGTCAGTTGGATCAGGAGAAAGTTTGCAATCGATTTGTTGTAAAATATCTATGTATACACTGTACAGCTATCAAACTAGTATAATTAGTACTTCCATATCCTCAAATATTTATCATTTCTCTGTTAGAAAAATATAAGTACCTACATTAAACTGTTACAAACTATACTTACCCTACTCTGCTATGGAACAGTGGAACTAATTGTAAGTCTTCTCTCTATATCTCTGCTGACAAATATACCAGTGACCTTTAAAAGAAAATTTAAATTTTATTTATTCAGTTGGTACAGGGACTCATACACAGGCTGGACTTGTAGAGATCCTCCTGCTTTAGCCTCTGCAGTGGTAGAATTATAGGCATGCCCCACCGTACCCAGTTTTGGGACCTGCACAGCGCTCCCAGGTTCTGGGGCCAGCACGGCATAGGGATCAAACCCCGGTCATTGAACTTGCCAGCCAGGCACTTAGACTGCTAAGCTATCTCCCCAGCTTTGCCAGTGACTGTCAACCTTTTTTTTTTTCTTATGATTGTACTCTCCACCAATTTGTGTGCTAATTTGTTTCTGTGCTTTTCAAAACAGACTTGTTTTGTGCAACAAACTGGTTTGTGACGTGCTTCCCATTTTTGGTTATTTTATATTTTGTTGTCCGGCTACAGAGGATCAGCTCCTACATTCTTCTGCACTAGAGTGCTATATTGAGCAGTTTTATACACAAAGCACAGAACCTCGCAGGAAGATTTCTATCACGCATCCCATAATTTACCTAGAAATGGAACAAAAGTACATTCTTGGCAGGGTCCTAGTCTTTTGTTTTCAAGTCTGATGAAACACAAGAACAGCCAGAAACTCTTGTAAAATGTAATCCTTGATATTTGAAGAACTAAGGATATTCTAGTATATTAAAGAGTATTCTTCTGAATACTTTCAACTTGCCTCTCCACATACCCAGTTTGTATACAATACCTTTGCAATGCAATGCGTGCAAAGTACTTATAGTTTTGAAATGTCACTCTTCTGCACCTGAGCATATCCCTTTACTGCCCACATGAGTCCTGAAATAATGCATGTAATTCTTGCAGGGGTAGTATTTGTATTTATTTTTGTAGAGGCTGCCACTGTAGTTTTTGACTCTCCTCTGAGGGATTCAATGAATTTTTGTTGCTTAATTTACAGTTTTGGCTTATATTGATCTCATTCACTCTCCACAAAAAAGATTCCATCTGGGGCTGGGGGAGTAGTTCGGTGGTCTAGGAACCTGCATGGCAAGCGCAAGGACCCATGCTCAATCCCTGGTTCCACATGCCATGCGGCCCTGTGCCAACCCAGCCACCGAAACAGGGTGTGATGTTGCACACCTGCAATGCCAGCACTGGGAGACTGAGACAAGAGGATCACTATGAGTCCAAGCTGCATGGTGAGACCTTGTAGCCAATTAAATAATTAATTAATTAAAATTTTTTGAAAAGATTTCTCAATCCATGACAGCCCTGTTCCTGGGGTACACTGAGACTGGGTGTGGTATTGTGTGCCTGTAATCCTAATAGTTCAGAGGCTTAAAAACAGAGGACCACTAAGAGTCAGATCTGTCTAGCGAGACCCTGTAGACCCTGTACAAAAGAAAAAAGAAAGATTCCACCCTCAGAATCTAACTTTTTCCTTCAAAAACTTGCAATATTTTTTCCACATTATGTCTTTGCCATTGCACTATCAATTCCAGAAAGTGAAGAAATATTGTTTTCTCACTATCGCATCCCCAACCATGTCCCTGATGCCTGCCTAGTAATAATATGTTCTTCACAAGTTTACTTTGAAAAATTGATGAATAGAAGGTGCTTAAAGAAAATGTATTCAACTCACAACTAAATGTCTGATACAGTATAGTTTGGACATCTTGAAATACACAAAAAGTTCATGAATTGACAAGGACAATGAGTTTTAAAAAGATAACTATGCCTACGTTTTAGCTCCATCTTTCTGAAATGAGAATCAAATGGCTAAGAAATCTCCATAAATGGCTCAGTATGAGCTGAGTCATTTATTTTGAATAATGTTTGATTTTAAATAAACATGTTTTCAAAAGCTTGTACAGTGGAAATGTCACTACTTCTTATGTCAAGAGCAAGCTGTGTTGCCAAGCCATGTGGGCAGAGCTGGACCTCACACAAACTGGAAATCACACCCTAGTTTTTAGCAGAATGCTCTCTTACTAACTCACAATGTGCAGCAAATTACCCCAGGACGGCACTCTTGCTAATTTGCCAATGTGGAGTGGCGGTGTTGGATCTGTCATTTGTGGCAAGAACATTCCCTCATTCCTTTTCTCTCAGGGATGCAGCATTGACACATATTCGGTTTTATTGAATGCAGAATTAATAGGTGCTTCACCATGCAATTTTCTTTTAATGAGTACATAAAGATTTCTGTCATTGCTGGATTTATAGAGGGAGTTACCTGACTTACTACTACGAAATGACATAGACAAAGCAACTGCTCACCTTGGAATTGTTTTCATGCAGCTTACTAAAAACTAAGCATTAGCTTTGTAGGTACTAGGATGATGGTGATTATGTATTCTATGTCTTAGGATTCTTCAGAGATAAATACACTAGCTACTTAATGGCGTACAGTGGCTGCATACAGCTACTGTGTGGTTCCCAAGAAATTGCAGCTGTCGTGGCACCTTACAGACACCAGAGGGAAGAATGCGGGCATTAGCTGTGGGGAGGTAAGAAAGTCTGAGGATGCTACAGCTAGAATGCTCTGGTTCTGGGCAAGCCTACTACTGCCAGCTGCAGCCTTCAATAATTGCCTTCAACTTTAATTTTCATTTCAAAAAACAAAATAGTAAGAAGTGAAACTTCATTGGCTTGTATTATAGATTGTTGCATGCTGAGTGACACATCAAGGTAGCTACTCCTTCTGCTCGGGTTAAGGGTCTCCATGCTGACAGGGATACTTACCTCAGCACCTTAAATCACGAAATCATAACAGAAAATCAACAAACTGCTTTTGGGATTAAGGTTATATTGTCAGTATCTAATTTGTCACATACCCATCATTTTTGGAGGCTGAATTTAATTCCCATGAGAGATGGAACCTTAGCTTGTCTCAGTCTCTCAAGGGCTCAGCATGTGGTAGCTGAAAGTTTGAACATTTTCTGTTAGTTTTATCCTGCTTACGTAGCAAAGCTAAACTTCTAACCACCTTTTCAGTCAAATAAAGGTCATA
>NW_004524840.1:1889204-1894443 GCF_000260255.1 Octodon degus
TGGAGTTATTAGATTCTCTCCCCATGTGAGGCAGAAAATTCTTTGGCAAACACTTGAATCATTGAGAATCATTGCTAAAAACTGGTATTCCTTTAGTGAGTTGACTACCAAGGAAACACATTAGCAAAAACTTGAATTTTAATAGTATGCTAACCTTTGCCAACTCAGCTGGGAGTGAGGAATTTGACTCCATACAGAGTGATTCATTTCACTCCCTGCTGAGCTTCTCTTTCTGCTCATCTTTCTAGACAGACAAAGAAGCCTAAAATTGACTTCCATAGGAAGTAGTTAAAATTAGCCTCATCAGCATTAAGAAAAATCCATGGTATAATGAAAAACCCGGAATTAAAAATTTCTTTTCTCCACCTATTATCATGCCTGACTTCTACTCTAACGTATCTTTTAGGAATTCAAAAGCAAAAGCTATGCAATTTTATCTTTTCAAATTGTCTCATAGATGATTGTTATTTTTTCTAATCTCTTGCAGTATTATTTATCTGCCAGTAGAATATTTTCTTTATTGTTCTGCTTGCAAATCTCCCCTGAATGCATAGCTGTCTCCTCTCTCCTGCACTATGACATTCTCATTCCTTAAAGCCCAAACCAATTACCTCATGTTTAACACATGCTCATCTCCACTGGGCCTCCACTCTGCAGGAACCCAGATCTCAGTATTTTACAAGCTTATGCATCTGGGTAAGTAGGCACATACATATGTACACACACCACACACACACACACACACACACACACACACACACACACTATTCATATAGGGTAAATAAACTCCCAACCTACTAGACAACTAGTACAAGTCCATCTTCGCTAAGTGCCAAGAAGGAGTTTTAGGAACAGCCATTAAAAGCAGAATATATTTATTTGAGGAAAGAAAGCTTCTGTCTGAGAGAGACAGAAGGGGACCAGGTGTGTTGCTGATAATCTTGCCTTTCATAGGGACTTTTGTAGAGCAAAGCCATGGGTTCAGATGTCCAACATGATAAAAAAGAGGAATCACAATGTGGACATGAAGTGGGATAAAACTATGGTCAACTGATAAAATTATGATTACAATTGCTCAGGAGATGCTGATTAAATCAGATCAAATGGGGAAGTAAGGAGATGGCTCTTCCAGTAGGATCTTGGTTTAGGGACTCTTTTTGGCTTTCTTAAGGTGATAGACACATATTTGGAGTATCAGTCTCTAATGTTTATTCTTAAGAAGTCTGTGGGTACATTTGTTTCATCTTTTGCCCAGAGTGCAGGTATCTATCTCTTCGATAGTTGCAAGGTATCTCACTTTTGGCACTGGCTCTCAGGAGGGCCCAGCCCTATCTGACTGCCTAGAATATTTTATCTGATTTAGTTGCCTATAATGCAATGGAGGAATTGCAAGTAATGTATTCTAAAATGATACATTTTCAATAAGTAAGAGCAGTCTCAGATAGGAACAGTGAAGCACTCCAAATCCCAGGGTTCTAGTGCCTGTTCATGCTTTGTGGTGGTTCAGGTGAAGTAACTTGGTTGGCTTTGGGCTCCATGCTGTGGGTCAGTGGAGCACACTCCTTGGTGTGTGAGTGCAGGGGTCCCAAAGTGTGACTTAGGTTCTGCTTCTTGTCCTGTGCTCCTTCCTCTGCAGTGCTCCTGCCCTGCTATGCTCCCAGGCACCCTTACACTGGGTATTTTGTTCCCTACATGCTTCTGCTGTAGTGTTTTAGCACTGGAACCAGCTTACCATGGATGGAATCCCCTGAAACCAAGAGCAAAATTAAACCTCTCTTCCTTGAAGCTGAGGACCTTAGCTGTGGAAAATCTCACCCATAGTCTTCTTATCTGATCATCATCTGGCACATCTTGGACACTTTTCCATTATTTATTAATGAAAAAATATATATTAAATGATTGACTTTGTATTTCCATTTCATCCAGAAAAAAGTAAATAATTTTGTTCTTATAAAGTGATATTTAATGAAGTGTTAAGTGATCTTGAAATTAAATATAATCCCTAAGTTAATCATAACCAGTAGTGGAAAGTCAAACTAATGAGCCACCTTCAAATAGACACAGAGACAGAAATCAGGGCTTCGTTCTCAATTGTTCATGGACAATCTTTCAGTCCTTTTGTCTGAATATGTATTTACTGTTTTTTCAATACCCAAAGCAGCAAGACTAGGGAAACCATAATTTAAAAGAGGTCAGTTTACTTGGCTAGACATCTGAGCATGAAATGTCACCACAGATATCTTAATTGAGCTTCTTTCCACCAAGTTCAGATGCTAAAGTCATACACCCGAGCCAGGCACTTCCCTGAATGCAAATGTTCCATTGTGACCAGCTGTGTAACTCTTTCCATAAGTCACCTAGATGTCATTGTCCCAGCTATTCTTTTCTTCACTCATAGGCACACGGATGCTATTATTTTACTTAGGAGGTCTCCAGCGGTGTAATACAGTTTCTTTAATCGCAGCTATTTTATAACTTTTAAAACTGCATAGCCTTCTCTTTAAAAATGCAACTCATTAAAATTTTGAAGAAACTGAACATTTCCATATCTGGCTTTAGAACTTTGAATACTATTCTACAAAAGGATAGAGCTGTAATTTTTTTAAAATTAAAATTTGTCATGTTTCATTTAAATGAATAAAATCTGTATAGTATCTGTTAAACATGGAAAGTCATTTCTTCAGTAGTAAATTAGAAAACATCCACTTGAGATGTCAACATATATAAATATATTTATTATAGATATACAAAAACAGAGAAAGTACAAACATGTTTGTCCATTTAAGTAAGTTAAGAAACCTTGTTAAAGTATCTTGGAGCAGTTTCAGTCTGATAACGCTTCCACTGGTTCTACACTAATGCTGCAAACAAGTTTACTGCATACCTAAAGGGCATAAAAAAACAGAGTAACAGTTTGTCGTGCAGGACACCATGTCAAGGAGCCAAAAGGCTACACAGTCTGAATAGAATGGAGAACTCTTCCTTTGTAGCCCAGCTCCATCCTCTTGAGGATTTGTAGGTGAAATTGTATGTGCCGTTCATTTTTTGTCTCCATAAACACAGCCTCTGTCATACTCTTACTCTTGTACAACTACATATTCTTTTCAGTACCCTGATTGGTTATTTTTATTCTCACTAGTATTGTATTTTTTTAAATATCACAATTGTATTAGTCACTTGTCTTCTGCTGAGAGAAAAATCCCCCAAAACCTACTATTTTATTTATTTATTTTGTATTTAGTACATGGTCTACAAGGTCTACAGGGTCTCACTACATAGATTGGACTCATAGTGACCTACCTATGTTCAGCCTCCCAAGAGCTGGTATTACAGGTGCGCCGCCACTATGCCCAGTCTCAACTGTTGCCTCAGCACGCCCCAGGGGCAGGGCAGCCATGGTATACTGGGTATTGAACCCAAGCTGCTGCACTCTGCCTAAGCAAGCACTTTAGTCCACTGAGCTATCTGACCAGCCCCAAAACCTAAAATTTAGAGAAGAGGTTTAATCAAACACATGGTTTAGTCCAGGGAGGAATCTCTAAGGCCAAATAATGTGGCAGAAGGGCATCATGGGAAAAAGAAACTGCTTGAAAAATAGTGCCAGAGCAGCAGAAATTAAGGCAGGATCCTGGGAAGTAGATGGCACTATCTTTCGACAGCGAGTCAGCCATATTTCACCCCATGATTCAAGCCCTTCCGAGGAGCCCCCATCTACAACAGCATGAGTTCTGTGGGGACATACTGCATCCAAAACATCACTATAGTGGCTCACCCCTTCTGTGCTTCAACTGATCTTCATTATGTGTCCTTCATTGCTATCCCAGCAAAATACCTTCAACCACTTTCATTTTTTCATACTAATTGCTTCACCATCATTTAATATAATGGTGCCTTTCTCTCTAGCTTATTTATATTATTGAACATTTTCAGCCTAAAAGCTTTAAAGAGTGCTATTTGCTGTCTGTGATTATATAATATTTCTTATCTTTTTTTAGTCACATTCTCTGCTAGGTTGTTGTATTTGTTTGAATTCTTTTTTAAACAACCTCATTTCTAGCTAACATTCTTCTGAAACTACTCTTCATGGCCAGGGGAAGCCTGTATGGTACAAATATAATAATTTTTAGGATGATCCTACCCAAATGTTAAATTATACTAACAAAGGCATCTGTGCCCTTAGTCCTTAGACATAATTTGCTTTATACTCTCATGACATCGAAGTCCTTGTTTTCTGTGTAATTTTCCCCATTTCTTTGATACCCAGGTTATATTTTTATTCATGATACTCTTTAAAACTTGGTGCTGAACTTTGGTCATATTGTCACTTTACAGTAGCTAGCCTTCACTTCCTTGGG
Organism: Octodon degus; assembly: GCF_000260255.1. Taxonomy (NCBI): domain Eukaryota; kingdom Metazoa; phylum Chordata; class Mammalia; order Rodentia; family Octodontidae; genus Octodon; species Octodon degus. The sequence goes on from NW_004524840.1 coordinate 1,893,560, forward strand.
GTTTAAAATATCATGTATATTCTGTGACACTGAAATAGTGAAAATTATGTTTCCGGTCCACATATTTTTATTTTAAAAATTCTAGGCCTAGGCATCCGAATACTTCTTGTCATTTCCATTTGGAAGTTTTATAAGGGTGTTAAAATTTTATGTGCATCAAATTGAACTATTATTCTTCTCTAGGAAGAAAAAGTACTTTTTTCTCTTATTGTAATGAGCAACATTTCTACCTCCATAGTTTTACACCAGAACCTTGACGCCACTCTAAATTACATAGTCCATCCCAGACAGCATCCCTCCTAGCTTCCAGATTTATTTGAAATCTATCCAATTCCCTTACTGTCTTTCTTCTCATTCAAGATTTTTCTACATTGGCATCTTTGGTATTTTAAATTGGACATTACTCTGTTGTGGAGAACTGCCCTATGTATTGAAAATGTTTGGCATTATCCATAGTTGCTACCCAATGGATGCTGGCAGCACATCCGCTCCTTCACATCATGACAATTAAGAAAGTGGGAGTAAGCATAGCGAAGTCACCACTGCAGGAGAATCATAGCTGTGATCCAAGGTAGTCTTCCTTTCTTCATTGGGGCCATGCAAAAGGTTCTAAGGCTGCCTGTTTCTCTTCTAAAAAAATACATCCTTAGAGCCAGTCAGATAGCTTAGCAGATTTAAAGCGCCTGCTTAGGCAGATGTGGAGCCAGGGCTTTTGATCCCCGAGCCTGCCATGCGCTGAGACAGTGATTGAGACTGGGGTGGTACGTGCCTGTAATCCCAGCATTTGAGAGGCTGTAAACAGGAGGATCACTACAAGTCCAATCTCCATAGTAAGATGCTTATACCCTGTGCTAAAGACATAAATAAATAAATAAATAAATAAA
>NW_004524840.1:1894543-1896534 GCF_000260255.1 Octodon degus
TCATGCTTAAATCACATAGTTCATCCCAAAATTCCCATAATTTTCTGTCTTCATCTTTCTCTCAGTTTACACAGCAATAAAACAAATGACCTAAATTAATGTGAACCTCCCATCTTCATCAAATGAGAAGTTGTTCTTATAGAAACTTCACATTGCACTACAGATGTTATTCAAAGAGGGAGAGACACAATTTCTAGCCTGATCATTCTGTAGTTCACTGCACGAGTGTGACTGTTTCACTCTTTGTCTATGGACTTTCTGTACCACAATGCCTATCAACCAAGAAATGGGTAAAAAACACGTGGTCTCTATACAACAAAGTACTACTCAGCCATAAAGAAGGATAAGCTTGAGCCATTTATAGATAAATGGGTACAATTTGAGACCATGCTCTCAAATTAAGTGAATCAGATTCACATGTAGAAGCATCATATTGTCTCTTTGGTGTGAAGAACTGAAAGAGTAAATAAAAAGCAAAATATACAATAGATATGATGAGATGGAAAGAAAATTTTTGTAAGAGAAATGGAACTAGTGTAGGAGAGGGAGAAAAGGAAAAAAAGGAAAAGAAAAAAATGAAATGTAAGAATATTATATAAACAGTTTATAAGAAATGTTTGTGCTAATATTGTTTGAATAATTTTTAATGCCCATATCTTATACTCACAGTAACTACTTTGGAGGTAACAACATACAGTGTACTAACTATTGGTATTCTCCTATTATTTTGTTATGAAATAGTGTTTAATTTTTTCCATAAAATAAAAACAATTTTTTAAAGAAAGCTGACAGGCTCTCTAAGGTCCTTTCAGGCAGTCATATTCTGTGTTGTTCTATCGCAGTCTTGAAGTCCTAAAGTTGAAAAGGACATCAAATGGCATCTTGACAGTTTCACCTACTGAAGGAAACCCTTACTGTCACTTGTCTATGTGTGACATTCTGTGAAGTAACTTGATAACCATCTTCAGGCACTAATAGATGTGATAATGATGCTCTTTGGTTTGAGTGTAGAAGTAGTCTGCCGCCAGCTTTTCTCTGTTTTAACAATAAAGGCATCCTTCCAAATATAAAAACAGGGGGCAGAGGGATAGCTCAGTGGAATAAGTGCTTCCCTGGCAAACACAAGGGCCTGAGTTCAATCCCCAGTTCCGCAAAATAAATACATAAATAAATAAATAAACAGTAATAACACTTTTCCTCTGATGCTGTATCTGAATAATTTTTCTCCTTGGGATTATCCTTGGTCATTGACAGATCAATTTGATATAAATAGCCGAAAAGACAAAAAAGTAAAAGAAAAACAAAAAGATAAAGGATGAAAAGAGGAAAAACAAGGGGATGTTAGAGGATTATAGAGTTTATATGCAAATCATAATGATGAGTAATTGGGGAAAAGAGTAAACAATGATGTCTTGACTATTTGAGCTTATAATTCATGTTTTCTAACCCTTGTTCCATTATGTTTTGGATGTAAAAGATTATGTAATTATAGACCTGTTTCTCTCAATGCGCTTATACTTGCCTGTCTCTGACGTTAGTTTTAAAAGGTGCTGCTTTTCTGTAAAGTGTGATCCAGAAATGTAAATTTGTCTCACTTATCTTGCTTCCTTAAGTATTGCAGTTTTATAATGTGAGAAATCAATTTTGACAATAATGACCAGAAATTGTGGCTATTAACTTGTCTAAAAAGAGCTCGCCTAGCAAAAATGAATGAATATTTGATATCATTTTGATATAATGTAACTATTTATTGACTTATTTGTGCAATTTACTCTTATTATTTACTATTTGTAAGATCATCTCATTCTGGGCTTCTGCAATAAAATGTAAAATGACTAAATAAACTATTAAATACAATAGAACTTACAGTGAAATAAGGATCAAAAATAACAACTTTGGAATTAAATAAATGTAAGTATATATAATGGTAGAGGTGTACGGAATAGCCAACTCTATTAATTGTGAAGTTTGCATAAAAGCAATGAGAAAGG
>NW_004524840.1:1907501-1910939 GCF_000260255.1 Octodon degus
CAAAGCTTTTGCTAAAGGGCTTTGCCTCAGGGCACAACTTGGATTATTATATAATTAACAGTATCATGCATTTTTTGTATCCTAAAAGATCTCTCTTCTAGCACTCACCTATCTTCACGGGTTTCAATAAATGAACATGAAACTGTAGAAATGAGGGTATATTTACAGATATAAATACAAAGAAAATTAAATCAAAATTGCCTGCTACATAAATGACTCTCCCTATACAATGGAGAAGACTGTATTAAGTGGTCACACACAGGAATAAATGTAGGCCTTAGGGTTCCAATCTGGGCAGTGTGGTTTGCAAAATTATATTCTTAACCACAATGTTTAACTTTTTTTTCTCAAGAATGATTGTTAAATTCCAAGAACATATGTAGTGACATGAGCAGAAGCTGAGAGTAAAACTTTTAGTAAAACTTAATTTAAGGGATCGGCACAGGAGGAGTCCATAAAAGACTGAGAAGGAAGAGACAGTGAAAGAGCAAATTGAGTTAAAAATGTTTTAAACAATAAGGAAACATGTCAAATGTCTCCAATGTTGGACAGTGGCAAATTTAATGTTCTTGCTGGATCTTGTACAAGTTATCACTTTCTGCTATCTGTGTGTGTGTGTGTGTGTGTGTGTGTGTGTGTGTGTGTATACACATCTGTTTAAATATGGAAATACTCATGGTTTTAACAATGCCTAGATACTCTTCTAATACCCACAAAACTCTTAAAAATCAGAAATACCTGGTCATGGTAGGTGTTAAACAAAATTTTTTGAAGTAATCCTTATTGTGTGAACTCTTCAATATGTTCTTATGGAAATTGAAAGCTGGAGAAATGTATTTCAAATAAATTCAGCAAAGACACACTAGGGGCAGGCACATGGTAGGTGGTAAGGACTGAGAAGAATCAAGAGGTGGCCCCATCCAGAAAGAAATTATAGCCTAATCTGTCTCTGCAAAGTGCCCAGAAGAATATTAGGATAAGGAAAGGGACTTCGAAGTGTGTCATTGTCCATCAACTTCAATCACTTTTTTGTTGTTGTTCTTCTGAAAGACCATTATGCTACTATAGAAAGTTTCATAGGAGCATTAGTTTCTTTACATTTAAATGCTTTGAATCCTGTTAATCTATATGAATGCTCTTGTTACAAAGTATTTTACACTAAGAATCTTTCCTTTTGGTATTAATGTGTTGCTCTTGCTCTGGTTTTATAGCTGCTTTGTAAAATTAGCAACCAAAGCTATTTAAATAATAATTCATCATATTAAACAATATAAGATCAGTAATCAAATAACATTAATGGAAAGTTGTTTAAAGTCTATGAAATGTTAGTTTCTTACTGTCATAGAATAACAGAACACATGGAATAACCCCATAAATTTCTCTTTATGAAATTATTTTACTATTTGATGCATAAAACTCCAAGTCTCTATCTCTGATCATAAGAGTAGAATAAGTCTCTCTAAGAAACCAGGCAGTTGGTAACCATGCCATTCTCAACACTGGGCTTACACTAGGTTATTATGATGGGAAACAGCATTTTCTGTTGGAGTAGAAAAAGGTTAAAAAAATTGATTTATCAAAACCAGGCCTGTTGAATGGTCTAGAATGAGTCAACAGGTTGTCCCCAGTACAGAAATAGTTTGGGTGGTAAGAAGCTGGGACTATACTCAAGTTTCGAATCAGCAGTATAGAGATGAGAATCTGTGGAATTTATACCACAGAGAACTTGCCATGCAAAAGACGTGATGAGCAGATGCTGGTGCACTTGGAAAAGCTTCTGAATCATTGCAAAAAGTCTCATCTTAGTGGGGACCACAGGATCAGAGGCCAATGAGGTAGACCAGGATCTTAGACTGACTGCCCCCAGGAATTGTGTAAGGAAACAGGAACAGACTTTTCAGGCACAACAGTGACGATAAGCCCTCATTGTGTGTTCATTTGCTGTCCCTCTCAGCTGCTGACCTTGAGCCCCCTGTGCTCTCAGCCCAGGAATTAGAATTTCTTGATTGTCATCTTGAATGTCTTTTTCTGCACTCTAATTTGCATAAGAACATGTCCTTAGTGTAATGTCTACTTTCAATTGAATAAATTAAAACCATCATAAATATGCATATTTGTATTTTATAGCTCAAAGCTGCTTTACTGTTCTGTTGTAGACTTCAGATGATTGCTGCATATTCAAAGCAGCATCATTGATCCTCATTGCCAGCTTCAATTACAACTGATAGGATCACTCACCGGATGCTAAGAGGCAGCTCTTTTCTTCCTATCTACTTCCGTCGTTATATTTCACTGGGATTCTTTTCTCATTCCTAATGTGGCTTTACATATTGAAAAGCATGTGCTTACACTCAGCAAAAACTAATACAGTATGCTGATATAAATGATGCATAAAAAGCAAAGATATCATTGTGTCTTTATGATATACCATATGAATCAAATGAGTGTTATGGAAAAATAATTCTTCCTGACTCACTTCGCCATGTGGATGAGTTGGAATGCCTCATATAAATGGACTTAAATTATATTAGCTAAGAAGATGGAACTTCCAGCCCAAATACTTTACAAAAGTAATCTACTATCAAATTTATAGAGTGTAAATTTTTAATGGTTCCTGAGGGCCTGTGTTTATATGCTGTAAAGCAAATACCAAATTATTTTCTTCAAGTGCATTGAAAATTGCTGAACAAATAAAAGTTCCCAGAAATGCTACAGATTGTTCCATGTCCATTTGGAGCAAGAATATGTGTTACATTCAAGATGGACCTGGACACAGCAACATGGTGCTACAGAGAGGAGCAGACACTGGTGAGGCACAGAAATGGCGCTAACCTGAAAGCTCATCAGATGAATGACATATTTCTAAAAAAAAATAGATAGAAAAAGCCTTCAAGGAATTGTAAATTAAGTTACTCCAGGGCCAAGTATATATTATTAAAAAAGTGCATTCAAACTCATTTACATATTCATGATGTTTGGGAGTAAATGGAGAGTTTACTAGTACGTGCTTTTGTAGAAATGTCAAATGCTTATAACTTGAGAGAACAGATATTAGTTGTTGGGTATACATAAGAATATGTTTATGGGTCATCCAACCAAAGAGTCATGCCACCGCATTCATGTGCATTTATTTTTGGTCATAAATTGCATACATTTAGAGTTTAATGATTGTTAACGTTTATAGAACTATTTTTATAATCAAAGAGATCTTTTAACTGATGCACATATGTTAACATTTTCCTCACATAGCCATGTAATATAAACACTGTCTCTGTTTTCTTTCACTTACATTTAAGATAATTGAATTTTTGAGAAGCTCTACAATATGCAGAAAATAAACAGTCACAATGTGAGAGCCACAGACTCAAAAATACAAAAGTTCTGGTTTCTAATGGAAACAAACACTTAGGCAATTTAATTAAATTTATTCTTTCAAAA
>NW_004524840.1:1911039-1912478 GCF_000260255.1 Octodon degus
CATATTTGTGTTATCACTTAACCATTTGAAAGTGTAGGTGACTGTAGTGCGCTTAAAAAGAGAAGATGAGGGTTGATCTTATCATATTCATCTTCAATCCTGTTTCTCTACTGAGCACCCTGCCATGTGATTTCTATGAAAACAGGTGGTCTTCCAGGAAGGTAGCTCAGCAGCTTAAGTGCTTGCCTGGCAAGCACAAGGTTCTGAGTTTGATCCCTGGTAAAGAAAAAAAAAAAAGAAAACATGTGGTCTTACAGGACCATATCAGACAGGAGTTAAGTATTATCATAAGAAATAAATTTTAGGAAACACTTTTATAATAACATAATCTATACACTCAATTTCCTTCTTACCTAAATATTTGTTTCATCCTACTAGCTACTAAAATCAGTAAAAATCATGACCTAAAAATTGTGCCATGGCTTACGTAAATTTGGAAAGAAGGCCAAAGAAAAGTATTTTCACAATTTTCTCATCCTAAACAGCTGGCCTCACACTTTTTTCTTGGATCAGGCTCAATACTAGTTTAATCAGAATGAAGTGTCCTGCTTAGGCTGGAATGATTATTGATAGAAAATTAAAGCAAGGATAACCTAACCAAACAGTGAATTAGGTTGGCAGAATTTCTCAGAAACTCAACTTATGTTGTCAGAAAAGTCTATCCGGAAGCCTTTTTCTAGATCTCAAAAATCATTTTTAGATCACAAACCACTAGATTTGGAATTCCTAACACACATTGCAAAAAGCAAGTAAACAGCAAGGTGTGTGACGATGTTAATTAAATGAGTATTTTGAGAAGACAAACATTACCTTGGCTTTATTTTAACTTAATTTTTTTTTTTTTTTTTGAACAGGGGTTTGACCTCAGGCCCTTAAGAAGTGGAAAAGCACAAGAAAACAGAAGAAAAAGAGGTGAATGTTCCAAGAATATTCTATGGGAGATCAAAATTATTTTATTGTGAATGGATTTCAACCCAATTACCACTTTTCTAAGGGGTAGATTGCAGCCTCAGGCCAGACTACAGCTAAAGTTGACATGAGGGAAGTCATCAAAGAGGCAAGGTCAGGAGCCCTTAAAAAATTATCTTATAGAAGTTAGCGCCCCAACTAGATCTGTAAAAAAAAGATTGGCAGCTCCCAGATGAAAAATATTTTGAGTAGAACAATCTAGATCCAGAGCTCAAGGCACTGCAGCCACTAGATCCGATGAGCAGCACGCCCTACATCCAAAGACCAGGGTGACATCATTGCTTGATTTAAACCAGAGATTCAGCATAAGTCATTTGTCAGGGACCGTACAGCATAGAACTCCTTGGGCAGAGGAACAATGCTTAGCAAAGGCCTGATGTCACACAGGCTGCCCAGAACACAGTTACCCTAAAATGTGCATAATTATTTATTAATTAAAAATAAATGAAATACATACCAACATGGACTGC
>NW_004524840.1:1912843-1916160 GCF_000260255.1 Octodon degus
TATATATATATATATTCTAATTGCTTCAGTCTTTCAAGACATGATTCTAAAGTACAGAAGATCAGAGTATCCAACAGATAAGAAAGCTAAATCCAAGACCCTGCTTGTGATATTTTGATAGCTCTCAACCTTGTCACCTAGAGGGTAGCACAGGAGCCAGGATGCAAGTAGGTTGCTGGTGGAATGAAGCAGCAGCCCTAACTCTTAATACAATGTGGCAACATTCTTTAGTATTTTTTTCTTTTTAATTTCTTAATGTGTTTGGTACAGAGTTTCACTATGTGACTCGGATTCATAGTGATCTTCTGTTTTCAGCCTCCCCAGAGCTGGGATTACAGGTGTGCACCACCACATCCAGTCTGGCTGGCCGGCTCAGCAATCCCTGGGGCAGGGTTTCAGGGTTATTTTTGTTTGTTTGTTTGTTTGTTTTGTTTTATTTTTTAATGAACTTGACTCTTATGTACTCTACATTCACCATGAGAGCTATTCTAACACTACTGGTATTTTTAGGAGAAGGAGTTATAGTACATAATCAAGTTCTAGCTTTCTGAAGATGTCTAGCCATCCACAGACTGGTCTTTCTTAGACAGTATGAATTGAGAATTTTTAGAGTGATTTTCCTTCATTTTCTGTTTATATCAGAAAGAATTTTAAATTCAGGTGGTGAATATTTTGACTGCTGGTTTTCATTCATTTTGAGGTTCACAATCGTTTATAACCAATACTCTGTTTGTACTTGATAGAGTATCCATGGATAGTGTTAGTGTCAGGAATAAGGCACTATGTTGGTGGCATAATGGGTACCAGGTAGACTCTGTGTTCACTGTAGTGTTCTTGAAACTTTTGAGTGGTTCTTTTGATATACTGCTATCATTAGTACTTCAGCAGGAAAAAGAACACTTCAAAGAAGGTTTGTGCATTGTTGACTTACTTTATTTTGACTCAACATAATAATCAGTGAAGATTTTGGAAGGAAAATAAATTAATTGAATTACAAGTTAACATTGGACAACAAAATTAACTTTATCCAATTGTTCTGAGTATGATTGAAATAGTGAAGTTCTACTGTAATCTCATAATTCTGACCAAAGTATACTGTGGGCTCCTCCAGCTTGCTAAAAAGAGACTAATATGTGAATGCTAATTGTTAAAAATATCATAGTCTCATCAGTATGTCAAAGAGAATGCACCCAAAACAAAGGTATGTGAAGCACAGTACCTTGATCAAATTTAAAATCCAAAAGCTTTTACTTTATATTACATAATTTTCCTATGTATTCATCATAGCTTTATAAATCAACTACTATATTCATTTCTCAAATAAAAATTATAAATATCTTTTAAGTAGATTGTTAAAAACTTATGAAATCAGAAAGTGAGACTAGCTCTGTTTAAGATATTTTGTTACTCATCCCTACACCTACATTTGTTAGGTTGCCCAATGCTAGCAACTACTGAAGAACAATGCATGATACAGATCAGATTAAAGCTTTATTGTAATTTTAATACTTGTCACTCTTCAAAAAATAAGAGTATACTGGCCAGGATATGGATACGTCAGGCAAACAACCCAGGGTGAAATGCAAGAAGTAGAATGCAGAAGGCAGGTTATTTTACAGTTCATAACCTTATTTTGTCCCCATTGATAATAGGAAAATGAAAAAGTTGCTGAGCAGAATTCCCACTTCAGTACAAGTGGGTTTGCTGTGAGGGTCATATCTCTCCCTGTGTTGATGATCAATGAAGAGAGCACCACCATGTCCTCCAAAAATGAGGTCTGCAGCTCTGAGGATGGGCTGTGATCTGACGGTTCTCCCTGTCCTTCCTGATGTAGTGACATGCCATAGGAAATCACCCTAAAATTGGTGAAGTGAGAGCATTTCTAAAATGTGTTTCATATCCTGAAGAATATGAAGAACAAGTGACCCCTCTTTGCTTTGAAGTATCCACAGGACACAGAAAATAAAACCTCTGAAATCAATTTCATTATCAAGACATTAACCTTGGTGGCCATTTGGCCAACAGGCAGAGTAAGCTGTTAAATAAACAGAGTCAGCCACTTTTACATCTTTTTAGAATTATGAGTGTGATAAAAAGCTTCTCTTTCAATTACATGACTAGTTATTTTGCTGATAAAATACAAAAGGAGAATATGAGACAAATTTAGATACTATTCCATGCAGAAAATCCCCCAAGTGAAAGCAATATTTCATTGCTTTGAAAAGAGAAACGACTAAAATTGACTTTTACTAAGTTTATACTGTTCTCTGCTTCAATGAAACTTGGAGGTTTAGTGCTAGATTCTTTCAACTCCCTTCTCAGAAAGCAAGAAAACTATAATCCTTTTAGCTCCTTTTGTTTTTTTGGACAGTCACAATGCCTTTGCATGTATTAAAAATAATCAGAAACAAACTTTTAAGGTGATAATAAACTTGATTTGCTTGGATAGTCAGATAGCAAACATATACAAATACACTTCGTATATGACCTCGTAGTGTACATTAGACAATTCTTTCAGGCAACTAACATTGGGAGGAAGAGCTTTAGATGCTGGGCAATGTGCAAATCCCATCAGGAGAGACTGAAGGGGTATTTATAATATCCAGAATAGATGTGCAAGCAAAGGAAAACTTTGGGTAAATTATTTGACTTTACTTATAATCTATTATGGGAATTACATGTATTCATGTTTTGCTTAGTTAATGTTCACTGTGGTAAGAACACAAAGATCTACTTTTCCATAAAACTTCATGTATGCTAACATATTTTTAACTCTAGTCATCATGCTCTGCTTTATAACTACAGAACTTCTTCATCTCAATAGTAAAGAATTTTATCCTTTGGCTGTACCTCTCCATTTTCCCTGCATTTTGGACCCAAGAACTACTAGTCTATGCTTTTATTAATTTGAATAATTCAGATTTTCCAATGTAAGATAATATAGTAATTGTCTTCTTGCATCTTTGCTTCACTTAGTACAACATCCTCAAGGTTCATATGAAATTTATTACTTCTGCTTATGGCTTGAGAAAAGCAGAATGTGGAGGTTGTGATATTTTCAGTTGACTTTTTATTATGCCCCACTTCACCCACCCACCTCAGATACTTTCCTGTTGTTGTTTCCCAGGAAAAGCAAGATTCACAATTTCTAAAACTTAATTGTTGTAGTCAGGGTTTACAAGGAAATAGATTTAACACTGCACAAATAATGGATAGGATTATTTTATAATGTTCACTCCCAATACAGAAGAGTTCAAGAGATCCATCCATGCACTAGAGACCTAAAGAATACAGCTGAAGGTCTGGATCCCATGGCA
>NW_004524840.1:1917055-1930696 GCF_000260255.1 Octodon degus
TGCCACTGTGCACATGCAAACCTACAGAGACAGGTGCATTTTTAGAATGAATTTCTATGACTTTGCTAATAGAATTGCACAAATGTCAATTTCCTTCTTCAAATATCGTGGTGCTTTGATGCATCAACGTGAGTGGAAATTGGGTGAAGGGCTCAAGGAAGTTTATATATTATTTTTGCAGCTTCCTGTGAGCCTATAAAGTAATTATTTAAAGAAATTTTAATGAACATTAAGTACATTTTGATAATATAAGTAGATTATTGATTGGTAAAATAAGGTATAATATTTATAGTGGATATTTCTGTAAGAGCAATCCAGGCATGTCAAAGTCCACTGAAATGAAAAGATGTAGTTCTGATTTATGGAAGCAGATTAACTGCTAAGGGTAGAAATCAATTAGATAATTAGTTAATTGGAAATTGTGAGTTGATGAATATGTTATGGAGCTTGACTGTGGTGGTCACCTCACCTTGTCCTTCCTTGTATCCATGGGAATTGGTTCCAGGCCTCTGCATCATTATAAAAGCCACAAATGCTCAAGTCTCTTGTATAAAATGACAGCGTTTCTAAGTAGTAAACACACATCTTCTCATGTGAGATTAAATCATTGTTAAATTTCTTACCACATCTAGTACAATGCAGGTGCTATGTACATAGCTGCAATGTGTTGTTTGGGAAGTAATAGCAGAAAAAAGGATTGTAGGTGTTCAATATCTATGCAAAAATTTTCTCCAAGTATTCTGTAAGTTGAATCTGTAAATTCAGAACCTGTGTATGTAGAGGGCTGCCTCGGTCACTTTCTTGTCACTGGGACAAAATGCACAACACCCACAGTTACCTCTAAAAGCCTTATTAATAAATGAAGCTTTGTTGGACATTTTAGAATAGACAAGATATCATGTCTGTATCTTGTCCTCTGAATAACTACTATGAAGACAACAATATGCAATGTATTAATTATTGAAACTGTCCTACTAACCTTTTTTGAAAATGTTTCATTACTATTTTGTCTTTTTTCTCATTAAAATGAATAAATAAGGGCCAGCTGTATATCTAAATAAAAATTCAACTGTATGTGTTAATATATAGAACTCTATTCATGAATTACTCCTCAGCAAAAATGAAAAATTAACATAAGATGAATCTTTCCAAGAAATGCTGTGCATAACACCCTTTTCCCTTTTTTTTGTACTAAAAAGAAAAATAATACTTAAAGTGCATACAGAATGGTATTTTACAATGAACATAACTGACCTCATATAGTATAGTAAAAAAATTATAAAAGGCTGATATGGGGAGATGAATTACCATGGGCTTGGCTGATTCACTTTTGAGGATAGCTCTACTTTTCAATGGATTTGAACTTCTTATAAAATAATTCTGAATAATTTCTACAACTTGTAGAAAATTGATATGAAAAAATAACTTTTATAGAACTGAAGATGATTTAGCATAGTGGAATGTTATTCATTTTTTTGAGCACTTTACATCTATATTTGTCAATTTAGTTGAACATTCTTACCAACTTACAGAATTTATTTTTCTAATTATCATTGGAACCAATTATACCATACTAGGCATATCCATATTAAGATTTCCTTCACTCATTAATGAGTGAAAATATTTCATATTTGTTTAATTTTCAATTGCTCAGGAATTATGATTTAAAATTCTAAAAAAACTATCTCAACAATACTTGGTTTTATTTTTTAATTAATTAATTGTTTATTTGGTACAGGGTAATGCTAAGCAGTTCAGACCAGTAGTTATCCTCCTGTCTCAGCCTCCCCAGAGCTGGAATTACAGGCATGCACCACCATTTCTTGTTTTGGTGGGTGGCATGGCACCCCTGGGGGTCCAGGGCTGGCAAGGCATTCAGTACTAGGAATTGGACCCCAGTCCTTGTGCTTGCCAGGCAGGTACTGAGAGAACTGAGCTATCCCCCCAGTGCAGTACTAGGTTTTGTATTGTGTCACATTTTTAATATTTGCCATGGGGCTGGGGAGATGACTCAGTAGAACAACCGCTTCCCTGATGAGCACAAGGGCCTAAGTTCAGTCCCTGGTTCTGCTAAAAATAAGTAAATAAATAAAGAAAGAACAAATAAAATAAAAATATTTGCCTTTTTTTCTGTCTGCCCAATCACTCATCAAAATGTAAAGCGTGATGGTGTCGTTAAGAGCCCATCATTCAACGGGCACTCCAACCCCAAACATGTAACATGGGTACTTCTGTAATGATGAAAGTACTCCTGGCGCCCAAAGATTATGAAGTGCATCTCATCTTACAAACTGGGTAGATGAGGCCCAAAGAAAGTGAAAAAATATGAAATTTCAGTTAAAAAGAGAACCAAGAACATCCTCTCATCCCAAGATGCTCTTGTTTTGACTTGCTTTGTGTCCTTCTATGTAATGCCATAAAGGGGAAAACAAGAGATTGAAAAACCCCAGTTCACCCATAATAATCCTACCTATCATAACATGTCTCTAAGGTAAAATTTTTGCATATATTTTGCCATAAAATAATTATTTTGTTAAACCTCAGCATACCCAAAATATACCTCAGAATAAGCGTGCAACATGTGCAGTTGTGGTGTTGGTGAGAAATTATATAACCAAATATTTTCCTGCCATTTTTCACTTGTGTATAAAGGTCTACTTTATTATAAAAGACATGCATCCAAACAAAGCATTACTAAAATAGACCAATAATTAATTAATTAATCAAACAGAAAGGTGAATAGGCAAAAGCTGCTATCCTCTGCATAGCAGAGGCTGCGCGAATGTATGGTTGTAAGGAGGAGTACAGTCGATAAAGGTGGAAATTGGTGGGGCAAAACTAGAAATGTTCACTCTGAGGAGCCTCGCTCAGTGATAGAGACTTTGCTGGAATGTGCGAGGCCTGTTTCAAGTTTTAGCACCTTAAACAAATGAACAAACAAACAAATGCCAAAGAAATATTCATAATGGGCAATAGTTGATTACATGGGGAAAAGTTAACATCACCACAGGGTCATGAATCCTTGCAGTAGAAACCCAATCATCATGCAGCTCTTTGATGAGTAGTCGTACCCCCAAGGCAGATTTGAAAAGGATACAAAGAATTCCCAGAGGTAAGTAAATTGTGTGACAGAAACAGGGTCTATAACTCAGAAAAGATACTCTGGTATCTAAAGCCTAAAGGTTCCCAGTAAGAGGTTGGTAAAAGAACAGAGCTTGGCAGAATGTCCTTGACAGTCAAAGTGCAAATCTATTTCTGAATTTATTCAGCTGGGCAATCATACATTTGTTAAATCTTGCTGTCTAGATTTCACAGTGTGAGATCAGGTAAGTAAGATGGACAGGACACAAAGTAAGGTTTTTGCAAATATGCCTTTCCATTGTTGGCACTGAGCAGCAACATCCACCATACTCTTGATCTTATTTACTAAACACACAATAGAGACTTCTAGAACTACTTCAGCTAGTGGCAAGAATAACAGATAAGTGCATTCAAAGCAAGGGGAGGAAGGGGAAGAAGGGGAGTATTTTGAGGGAAATTACTGTCAATGTGCCTTAATTCACTGTATTGTTTAGCACACCTTGTATATAAGAGGTTAAAAATCAGAGAGAGAGAGAGAGAGAGAGAGAGAGAGAGAGAGAGAGAGAGAGAATACAAAAGGTTTTAGAAGAGGAGCTAAGAAAAGAGAAAAATAGTGTAGGTCAGGAGGCGTATGATACTAAGGAACAACAGCTATATGAAGAATAAAAGGTGCAAAGTGCCATAATCCATCTGATTCCTGAAATCTGAATCTGCACATTGTACTCTCAAAAGTTTAAATATTGAAAACATACTAATGTACAGTTTTCCTCTTGGATCCTTGCCCCTCAGGTTCAATGTTTTGGCCTTTTTCATCATTTCCATTGCAATGAAAATTCTATAAGTCTTTTCAGAGGTAGATGTTCTAGGTCACTGGAAAGCCCTTCCTTCTGTCATGGGATTCTACCCAGATGAAAATATTTCCTTGCTAGTCACTCCACCTCTGGCTAGCACGTGTCTTTTGACAAGTGATCACGGAAATTAAATAAAAGCATACATTTTCAGGGAGAAGGCTTTTATTGGGAAGAGAAAATGGTAAGGAATTTTAGCTTAATGATCTGACAAAAATTATGCCGGCCCTTAACAAGGGACAAAGTAGAAAAGGAATCCAGTGAGAACAGCTAGAGTAACATATTATGATGAAGCAGGTCAGACAAGCTCACTTTCAAAATCAGAGGCCAAATTTTAAGGCTTAGTTGAGTGGGGCCAGGGTCTGTCAGATCATAACCTCTAAATCTGGTTTTGTAGCTCAGGTGGAATATCATGGTTCAAGGGGGGAATTCCTTTCACAAGAAATCATTACACCTGCTTGGAGCAGTCTCAATCACATGAGGCTCTACTTTTCCTGCAATCCAGCTGATTGAGTTTGAGACAATGGCTGTAGACTTGGAAGCATTATTCCTGGAACTTTATAAAAGTTACAAAAGTAATCAGATGTTTGGGCAAATATTGAAAAATTGCCTTATTTTTAGCTCTGTGTCCTTGATATGAAAGGAAGATGAAATGGACTTGATAAATTTAGAGATAATGACTAACTTTGTAGACTCTATAAAAGAGAACTATATCTGGAATTTTAATGTACAATTAGATATACGAATGAAGAATTAGCTTTGTTGTGCTCTTAATTACCTTTGGGCATCTGTATCCTCAAGTGAAGAGTCACAGGTTGTAGAACAAACCTCTTTTAAGTCCTTGATTGTCTTTGATTAAAATGCAGATCCACTCTTAATGAACAACAGGTTAAGGCCCCAAGAGTTTATTTATCCTTTATGCCCATGGTGCTCTCTGATTAGATCATGAGTACGTCAACTCTGGTAAGGCCTGCTGCCACCGTGATTGATGTTGGAAGATCATAGTTTCTAGGATGTTCTCACTGCTTGTTCCTGTGATCCCTTTAACTTTGATTTCATACACAGCTGACTCATTCAAAATTACTTAAAGAAAAATTAATACTCCCACCATCACCGCTGGTGGCACAGAAGGCTTTGGTCTTACTCATGAATGTTTTAATAGCCTTGTTTGCACCCCAGTCTGTGAGAAACTGTGCTATGATGACATGTTTTTATTAACTAGAACTCGTTGGCTGGATGTGACAGAAGTTTAATTTGTTTTAATTATTTTCAACCAAAGGAAGGGTTTATTGGCTAGCATATTCGACATATGTATGGATAACTAAAGCTCACTTTAAGGGACGATGGAAAACAGAGGATTCTGTAGCACCACGGAGTTTCTGTCTCTGTCCTTTTCTATTTTTCCACTTTATCTCTGAAGATGTTACTGCACACAAGAACCCAGTTTCCACTCAGCGTGGTTAGCATGTTACTGTCTTAGCAAAAGAGAAAGGATATCTGCTTTCCTCAGATACAATTTCTTTATAGCTATTCACTAAAAGAAATTAGGGAAGACAAATCAATAAGCAATCATGGAGTATGACTGGGCAAATGATGGTCTTTGATAATTATTCTCCCCCACATGTGGAAACTTGTTGCTAGATATGTTATGGTCTAAATTTTCATACTACATTTAATGTCTTAAACATTGTTCAAATGGAAATGGGCATAGGAGATGTACTGCTCAGATCAAATGGCATTCTGAAATGATTTAATTTTGGGGCCAATCTTGCACACCAACAATGGATTCCAATTAGAGCTAGGGAGAGCACTGAATGCGGGGCCAGGGCATAAGGTCAGTGGGTCAGTGCCCGCCTAGCACAAAGTCCTGAGTTTGATTCTTGGTATGTATAAATAAATAAATAAGAGAGTGAGCATTGACTATGATGCAATCTTTTCCAGGTCACTAAAATATTCATTTAATTTTTGAGAGAATCAAGCTAAAAAACCACTCAACTCACAGTAATCCTAAATGCAGCCAGCTCTTCGCATCTGTGATTCCATGTTATAGATTCAACTAAAAGCGTTGTCCAAACATCACTGAAAAAAATGACATCTCCGCTGGATACATACAGACCTTTACTGATGATTATTCTCTGAAATTTAATAAAATTCCTTACAATACATTAAGTATTGTAAGTAACCTAGAGATAATTTAAAGCATATAAGGATATATGTATAAGTTGTATGAAATACTGCCTCATTTTATGTGAGGTACATCAGCTTCCATGATATTTGATAGCTATGAGGAGGTCTTAGCACTAATTCCCTGTGAATGCGGAAAGACACCATAAATTTCTTATTACGAACTCAAATATGGCTTCCTGAAATTATTTATTAATTGGTTTTAATCTTTAAGTCAGTCTTTGTCCCTTTCATTCCTTCTCTTACCCTTCTCTCCTCTTGCCTTCCTTTCTCCCTACCTTCCTGTCTTTTTTGTGTTTTTCATACACACAAAATAACTCATTTCCTCATATACCTAAATATAAACATGGTACTCTGCGGTACTGAACATACTATGTTGTCTCTTTTTCATGTCAATAAACCAGAGTTATTCAATATTTTATGTAAAATATTTTATAAATATTTCATTACCTATTTGAAATTTCTGAAAAAACTCTAACTCAATATTGTTTTGAAAATGTAATCTCTAAGCCAAATATGATTATCAGCATAAAATGTTCTCACTGAAATCATGAAGAGAATGTTTGCCTCACTATGAGAACACTCTCAGTAGTGCTGCGTGGGTCGCAGCAGCTATGGTGGGGGCAGGTGTGCCTTTGCTCCTGGTCAGGCGGTGGGCTACCCACACACTGTTCCCACACACCTGTATTGCTGCCATTTCCATGGGAAATGGATTTTCTCTGGAAGGTACTTAGAGAACCTGAAGTTCCAAAGGTAAGTCACAAATCAAGCTTTGGAAATAATAAAAAAAAAACATTTACAGCATATTGGATGCAAGAAAGAATGAGTTTATTAGCTCAAATATATATCTCATAAGAACATTGAAGCCTTAATGAATCACTTGTCTTGAAAATTACACACGTTTGACTCTTAATTTGAAAGAATTCTGTCAGCTAGTGCTTTATGCCAGAAGAAGAATGCAGAGAGGGTTGCTTACAATAGCCACTCCAAGCAGACACTAACGTATGTTGCTTAAAAATTCTGGAATTTAGTAAGTTGACCTGCAGAAGCCTGATCCATAGGTCGGTCTGTAACAAGGAGACTGGAAACTCCTAATAACGGAGAAGGATGGGCGGCAGAACCCAGATCCATAGCCCAGGGAAGGGAATCCACGGACTCCATAACCCAGGGGCCTGAAGCCACTGGAGCCACAGCCTGAGGAGTAGCAGCCCCTCGACCCATAGCCCAGGGAGTGGCAGCTGCTGGAGCCAAAGCCCAGAGATCCAGAGTAAGTCGTCTGGCAGGGACTGCAGAAGGTGGACGGCCTGGGGCGGTAGCAGGACGTCTGGCAGGGGCTGGACACTGCGCAGGAACTCTCGTAGCCGGCGGGCTCGTTGAAGGTCTCCTGACAGCCGCTGTAGAGAGAGGAGCCCAGCTGGCAGTTGGTGGGAGACTGGAGATCACTGGTGTAGACCAGGTTGCTGGGGTAGGAAGAGCCGCAGGAGGCGCCTGGGTATTGCAGGTAGCCCCCAAAGGAGCGGGAGGAGAAGTTTCCGGAGGAGCAGCCGTAGGACATGGTGAGAGGAAGAGTGAGTTCAGCTGAGTGTAACTGAGAAGACTCTGTAAGGTTCAATGTCAGGGTCTGGGCTGCAGCATATATATACTCTTCTCCCTGGGTGTGTCCACATTCCAGATGCTCCATTCTCCTCCCTTGCCATTTGCATGAGAATGTTTCTGCATATTATTTAATTTATCACGTTTATATACTTAATTGCACTTTAATCACTCTGGTAAATTTAGCAGGAAGCCACATAGAGTTTTTCTTCCCTGGAATTTGTTGTGGTTTGACCTTCAGTGTCTTAGTTTATCACAGTTCCCAATATCGTCTCCTTATTTTCAATGTGTACATGAAATCTTTACCCCAACAAAAAATTTATGTGAATTTTTATTTCCATTGTTACCTGGAGAATCAGTGGTCATCATTCAGAATAATGTGTCCTTTTGTTCAGAGCTACATTTCAAGTGCTTTCTATAAATACTAAATCTATTCAATAGTCCCAGTAGTTGTCAGTTAAATTCTTTATCCCTACCTCCAGCTAGGATGAGAATTTAATGATATTCCTCAAGGAAGAGCCTCCCTAGGCCATGCTCACCTAGGAATGAACACATGCTACCTTCTTAGTGTGACATTAAAGGGAAGTGACATCACATATTTTTCTTAAGCTTATTTTTCAGCTCATACTTATGCCTTGTATTAACTGACAGAATTTTTAAAAATTTTCTTGATGGCATTTTTTTGTTGGAAGGAAAGATTCTAAATTATTAATAGATACTTAACATTCTGGGGTGAATTTTCACATGATTCTAACTTGACATATTAGACTTATATGGCTATTTAAAGAAAACACGATTAAATATTATATTTTATTTATTTGTTTCCCATCCCATGCATGGAAGAATTTTGTCTCAGACTTTTATAGTAATTCTACCTATTTGAATAAGAAACAAGGGCAAGTATTTGCTCATGGGGTTTCTTTCAAAGACTCACATTTCCAAAGCTCAGTAATTTTCAAAGCAAATACAACTTTAATTTATCTTAGAAAATAATATACTGACCTTATTTATGCTAAGATATACAAGTCTAATAAACATTTATTTCTGAAGAATATTTGCATTGAGTAGTGTTTATTAGGAAATGAGATTCATCAATGTTCTTTTTATGTTTCAAGTATAGTTTACTTTCCAACCCAAGGTAAAGGAAAGAAAATTGATAATACATACTTAGATTATTTGAAGACAAAAGGCTTCCTATTTCCTTTCAACTCATTCTTATTTTGAATCTGACATTTTATTTGATTTAACTAAGTGAAGTGGCATTCACAATTGTCATTGAAATGAAATCCCCTTTAACTACCTGGAAATTAAAGTGCTTTATTTCCAAGCGCAGAAGGCTTCAGAGCGCTTATTTCCTTTGTTTTATGATTATCTCTGTCATGCAGCATCCAAAGTGTGGCATGCATCCATGAAGTACCCTTGTGCAATACTTAAACCAACACTCTGATTCACCAAAGTAAAATAAGCTGTGCTTTATGAATGGACACCTATTAAACTTCCTAAAGAAATATACACCATCTCTAACTTTTGACCTTCCATACTATGCCATTTTAGAATAGAAAGTATACATTTCTACCTTCCTTTTAGACATTGATTCTCAAAAACAAAAATTCTAATATACAAAAGTTCTTGCCTTTCCTGGCCAGCTCCCCTTTTGAAAGAATAAACATTAAATTTATTGGATAATAAGTCATTTCTAATGCACGCTCCCCCACCTGTTGCTAATTATATTAATATTGTTATTAGTTTTATTTGTGCATTTGTTGGAAATGCTACTGAACAACTCTTAAAAGTTAATAAATATGCCTCTCTGAGTGAAACAAAAAGCAAAACAAATCTACAATAGTTGTAGTATTTCAGAAGTGGATGAAATAATATAACACTGTGTTCTATTAAACAGGGATTTGTTCAAGAGGAAAAAGTGTCAATATATGGGTATAGCAGAAAAAACCTGACATATTAGAAGTCTACCTTGTTTCCTTCTTTCCTTCTTTCCTTCCTTCCTTCCTTCCTTCCTTCCTTCCTTCCTTCCTTCCTTCCTTCCTTCCCTCCATCCTTCTTCCCTCCCTCCCTCCCTTCCTTCCTCTCTCCCTCCTTTCTTCCTTCTTTCCTTTCTTCCTTTTTTCTTTCCTTCCCCCTATTTCTCCTTTTTTGCCTTACATTTCTTTCATTTATTTCTTTGTTTAAAAACTTGAGGAATACCCAATATCACATAGGAAGAGCCAATAGAACTCTTCATAGCCACAATAACTTATGACCTGGACTATTTGAAAAAAAAAATTGTTTTTCTCTATGCTCATGTTAATATATCTTAGCCTTCAAGCAAATATTTTAGAAAAGTTGGAAATCTTTCAAATTGTGCCTACATTTGGCAATCACAAAGACAGGTGAAATCCATACCTTTTACCCCCTATTCATTTTTTCCACCTCTTCCTTTTTCTATTATATCCTCAAGCTGCCTTCTCTAAACCTAGAAGGGCCTTTTACTGTTCAGTCCCTCCAGACTCCCTTGGAAGAGTACTCTTTAGCTAGACTTTCCCTTCCAAATGCTTTCATTTTGGGACATGGCAGATGAAGTGTTATCTGCTAAAACTTCAATACTAAGAATGGACTGAAGGACCCAAGACAGGTAGAGGACATGGCAGATGTCACTGGCCTACACGTAGCTTCTTCCCTAGACATAAAGGAGGTCTGGTCTGGGTGGCGGCTTTGCCTGAGGTTCTTCTGCCTCAGTGTTTGTGAATCTTTGTGGATTTGATGCTTCTCATCACCTGCAGATTGTCCTGCTGGAAACAAGTTCTTGTGGTTGGATTCAACACTTAATCACTCACAAACTTTATTTCAGATTAAAAGTTTAGTGTGGCTGTTTTCTAATAAACTCTGTTAACAGATCTGTCTGTTGTTACCCTCTTTAAAAAGTTACCTTTGCATTTATCCAAGACACTGTTTAAAACAGGAAAATGTAAAAAGAAAATACCTAAAGCAATAGTGTATGGTACTTCAAATGCTGCCACTTGTCAGATTTATATTCTCTCTTGCTCTCTCTCATTTTGTAACTAAAGAAATAAAATATAGACATGAGTCCTGTGGGCCATCGTAATTCTGATCCTTTTTCTTAGTTTTGCTGATACTATCACCATATATATATATATATATATATATATATATATGTGTGTGTGTGTGTATAAAATCTTTCTGTACTAACATTTCTAAGACAAATTGCTTATATTCATCTATTTGTGTGTTTATCTCTAGCATCACACTTTTAAGTATCAGCCACATTCCATAGCATTACAAATATTAGTTCTTTTGATCCTCACAGTAGACTAACATAGTAAATGCTGCTTTATTATCATCTTATTGGTGAATAAGCTGAGACTCAAACAGGTTGAGTGACTTATCCAAGGTCACTCATGGAGCTGGCAGAGATGGAACTTGAACCTAAAGACTGACATCACTGTCAGAGTTTGTGCAAATAACCATGTCCTTATGCTATAGGGATCTATTCTCTCCTTCAAAACTACTGGGTAGAATTCTACCATACAAATTTTTTTTTTCACTGACATAAACCATGTATCAAGAAACATTTACATAAGGCCCTTGGACTTACCTTGAAGGCATTTGACAGGTACAGATTTGGAGGAGAGACCTCCAGTATGTGGAATTTCAGTTTTGGTGAGCTCAAGATCCTGGCTTTGGATTTAAACTGGCTGAACTTCAACTTTGACCCCATTATTTATTAGCTGACTGTGTCAAACACATTTATGTATTTCTTTAAGCTTTTGTCTGTTCTTCTATAGTCATTTGTTCTTTAAATTTATTTTTATAGAGGTAAATATGACAATTTTTAATTTGGCTTTGGTTTTCATAAGGATACTTCCCTGGTCGCTTCTTTTTTGCATCCAGAAATGTTCAGGTATAATTAAAATCAAATGTATTTCAAATGTGCCATTCAATGAGATTTCAAAGAGATGGGTGGTTGCATAACCACTGACTAAAGGAGAGTATGGCCATAATTGCCAGAATTTCTTCTTTTATGCCAAACCTTCACCTACGTCTGAGCTCCCGTCCCACTGAGTTGAATTATTGCATATATTATATAGCTTTTCTGGGTTAGCTTCCTCCATGTAGCATGATGCTTTTGAGATTTAATAGTGCTATTGCACATTTCAAAGATTTATTCTGTTCATTGCTAAGTTATATCGTTTATGTCATAAAATTTGAGTATCAACAATAAGAAATGAACTTTTAGGTAGCCTCCATTTCTAGATGATTGGAGACAAAATTGTTAGACATTCACACACAGGCAGTGTATGATGTGTCACAACTACATTCGTGTTAGGGACTTGGTCCAACTGCAATCATTGATGCTGTCTCTCCCCCGAATCTCCCTGCACCTCCCCTTTCCAAGTCCCCTGCCATCTCCACAATATCTACCTCACTGCTTCCTATTATCTCTTTCATTCTTTCTTTAAATAATTTAAGTTTTAGTTTTCACCTAATAAAACAATCCATGTGGTATTTAATCTGCTTCTGATATATTTCACTGAGCATTATGGTCTCAAGATGCGTCCTTTTCAAATGCAGGTATTTTTAGCAGCATAAATTTTCAATTCCCTTCAAAAAGCTAAGGTTTTTTTTTTTTACTGATTTATGTGATAATGACCTATTTAATATTATCAAAAGCTGCTAAGCTGTTTCCCCCAGTGGCTATGAAACTGAGCATTCCCAACAGCAACAGTTATAGAATAACAATTCAAGTTATTCTACAACTTCAACAGTATAGTATTTTTTTTAAAAAAATGTATCTAGTAGAGCGTCTACAGGGTCTCATTACACTGATGGGACTCGTAGTGGTCCTGCTCTTTTCAGCCTCCCAACTGCTGGGGTTACAGGTGCATGCCACCATGACCTGTTTCTATTGCTGTCTCAGTGCACCCCAGGGTCAGGCCAGCACGGCATGCTCTGGATCAAACCCAGGTCCCTAAGCAGACACTTTAATCCACTGAGCTATCAGGCGGGCCCTATGTTATTATGTATTTATTAACTTATCATTATAGCTGGCATGCAATTGTGCTAAATAGTGTTTTTAATTTGCATTTGTGTAATGTTCAATAGTACTAAACATTTTTCATGCATTCCTTACCTTGTATGCTTACCTTATATACTTCTCCTTTAGTTATGTTCATTCAAGTCTTTGATCTTTGTATTCTTTGTCTTTAAATTGTAGGACTCCTTCATATATGCATGATCCAAGTTCTTTATTAAATATGACTTCTAGTATTTCCATAGTAATCTATTATGTACAAGTTTGCTACTAATGTTTGAGAAACAGATGTATGTACTTTTGATGAAATCAAACCTAGTCAAAAATCTCTTGGAGTATAAGACAAATTTTGGGTCAGGCCTTTATTACCTTTGAATAACAAATACCTCAGTATTGTTTGTTTAAAAAAATTACTTCCTTGCATTATTTAATCATTATAAGACCCTTGTTAAAAGTCTCTTAATCATATTTATCTAGATCTATTTCTGAAGTCAATACTTTCTCCTACTGATGCATCTGTCTGTAGTTACACCAGTACCTTATAGTGTTTTAATAAACTTTGGCATTTCATTACTACAGCCTTTTTATAAACTGAAAGCAGATTAGAAATCTTCAAAAAAAGTGCAGTTTACTTTCTTTTGCCAATTGGAAGGCCTTCACATTTCTGTAAATTTTCAAGTAAGATTGACAACATTCATATTTAAATCACTTTTGATTAGTATTTTGATTAGAATTCTGATTAGGATTATGTTGGTATTGAATCTTATGATTCATCCAGTTATTTAAGCATTATTTAATATTTCAGCAAGATATTATAGATTTCATTATACAATTCTGCAATCCTTACATATTTATTAGATTTATAAATAAGTATTTTATGTTTATGAT
>NW_004524840.1:1931556-1932872 GCF_000260255.1 Octodon degus
AATGGAATCCGGGTGTGGTGGCACAGGCCTGTAATCCCAGCACTAGGGAGGCAGAAATTAGAAGGTTCACTACAAGTCTGAGCTGCATAGTCGGACCCTGAAAAAAAAAAAAAAAACAACCTTACATTATTTTAAATTCTTTGCTAGTGTAGACATTTTACTTTGGAACATTTTTTTTGTTGTTGGTAGATTTTTAACTGTCAATTTTTTTTTTTTTATGAATGCAGAACTATTTAGGCATCTGGATATTTTGAGCGAAGGCAACTGGCTTTGTTTTGTGCAGGATTCCCCTTTGCATCCATGTATCATGTGGAGTTGTCACAGGGTCCAGCCACAGAACTCCAATCAATATGCTTGCTCTGCAGAAAAGACAGAAACATTGGCAACCTTTTTCTCCATCCACAGGAACAGCATGAAGCATTAGGAAGGGTGTAAGTCAGAAAGCAAAGCAAGTTCAATTATATTGATCGGGCATAAAATGAATGCAGAAAAATTGAAGCAATCATCCTCCCGTAAATTATTCCACAGCGTTCTGTTTTGTTGTGTGATAGTCATTTCAGCTATAATGTTGTGCTTATCCTTTCTCATACATTTATTTAAAAAACACTTCTGTTTCTTAATTTTGCTAAAATATTTTAAGAAACCAACCTAATCTGACTAATATTGATTTTGGTGGCCTCAAATCAGAACATCTGTCCCAGCACAGCAAAGCCCCAGGGGTCTTCCTGTCAGGGCTCACATCTCGCTGGTGCCCTGACCTCCCCACAGCAGTGTGTTACTAAGGCAGCGGGGGCAGCGTGGTTTTCTCTGTGCACTTCAAGTGGAGTTCATCGCCTCAGTGCTGGATACTGAGCACCAGTGGAAGCTCTCATTCTTGATGCTTTTGGTTTGCTTCTCACTTCATACTGCAGAATTTTTTGCTAGGAATGATACAGATTCATCTTTTCTTTCTAAAGCTTAACTTCCAAATCTCCTTCTTGAAAGACATAAAAAATGATATACTCTCCAAAACAAACTGTATCATCTCTGGAATGAGGGTCTAGCCCTGCAGGTGGACAGGGCCCAGGAATTGAGAAAGGCTTCCTGCCACCCTGCCTAACTTCCTGCTGCCCTGCCCCTCTTCCATGGAGAAGTCTCAGTTTTTGGAGGAGCTTGATCTTTGCAGCTGCGCCACTTTGGAGAAGCTCCGATCCTCTCAGTAAGCGTAAGAAGGAAGAGAGAGGCTTGATGGATGCCGCAGCTGTTGCTCCTCCTCTGCTCTTTATTGTTTTCTGCTGCATGAAATGCAGTTGTGTTTGCCTTGGAGCCAGCAGAAT
>NW_004524840.1:1933332-1938867 GCF_000260255.1 Octodon degus
TATTTATTTATTTATTTTTTTGTGGAACTGGGGATTGAACTCAAGCCTTTGCGCTTGCCAGGGAAGCATTTATTCCACTGGGCCATCTCCCCAAAGCATATTTTTTTTTTTTTTCGGAACCGGGGATTGAACTCAGGCCCTTGTACTTGCCAGGGAAGCGCTTATTCCACTGAGCCATCTCCCTGGCCCCTGGACTAGTTAATTTTGAAAGAGAAATTTCAAAGCAGCCAAATATTGGGGCAGTGGCATTATTGTTGTTGGGGTCTTTTAGCCAGATTTATGTTAAGAATGAAGAGCAACGATCCCAAAAGGATGATTTAAAGTGCTGTGAGTTTGGCCAGAAAAGAAGCACCAGGAAGGCTGTGGACTGTGAAGACAAAGCTGACAGGATCTCCATTGCTGAGAAGAAACAGGAAAGTAGAAAAGATGGTCTGAGGACATCATATGAGGAGGAAGCTTCTTGCCCTTTGCAGCCTTGGAATCTGAAGGGTGAAGGACTTTGCTTTGAGGAAAAGGCCTCAGATCCCCATGTTCTAGAATGGAAGCAGCAGCCACACCAGGCTCCAGAATGGAGACAGTGGCCACACCAGGTTCCAGAATGGAGGCAGTGACCACACCAGGTTCCATAATGACACCAGCATGGAGAAATCATTCCTCCAAATCACAATCAGAGTGCTCAGCCATCCAGGCACTTGACCCCTATAGCCAAGAGAGAGGATCCTGGCTACTGCTTCAGCTGACAGCCACTCTTGGCATCATCCACGTGGCTTTGGCTGTAGCCAAATGCAGAATGCAGGTGTTCTGATGTTCAGAAGGCTTCCACTCAGATTTCAGAAGAAGGCCCGGAGGGCCAGGCAGTGTGTCCCCCAGAGGGCAGTGTGTGAAGCTGTGAAAGAAGCCTATTCAGTGGAAATCTCAGAAGTTTGAAAAAGTCAGGAATGTGGATGGTCTAAGAAAAGCTGCAAAAAGGGAGCTAAACAGGCCTAAGAGAAAAACTATAGGAGCTATCAGCAGAATTGCCATAGGGGTGGAGTCACATAAGGCTTTTGGAGCTCACAACTCCTTACAGGGTGCTTTGGATGGTTCACAGAGAACTACAGGGCTTAACATTTGCAACTCCGGAGTTTGGGCTTGTTTTGGTCCCAATTGTTTGTACCCTGCTGTGTATCCCCTTTGGAATGGCAATACTTATCTTGTGCCTTTGAATGTTGAAAGTGTTTAACTTTTCATTTGTAGAGGGGCTCACAGCTAAGAGTTTGCCTTAGATCTTGGAGGCTTGGGACTTGGACTTTTCAGCCTTGGTGAAACTGTTAGGACTTTGGCAACTCTTAGAGATGGACTAAAGTGTCTTTTGCATAAATGGATGTGCATGAGTCTTTGGAGGGCCAAAGGCAACATGTCATGGTTCTAATGTTATACAATATTCAAGTTGTAAAATATTTAATCATTTCTATATACCTGGAAATTGGCTTAAAAATGTATGTCTAGTTGCCACGTTGCCAAGGGATGGATTTTGTTAGTTGATACATTGTGGCAACTTGGCTGAATCAGCTCCCAGTAGTTCTTAGCATTGGGGTCTAACCCTGCAGGTGGGCAGGGCCCAGGAATTGAGAAAGGCTTCCTGCCACCCTGCCTGACTTTCTCCTACCCTGCCCTTCTTCTACGGAGAAGTTCCAGATTTTGGAGGAGCTTGATCTTTGCAGCTGCGCCACTTTGGAGAAGCTCCGATCCTCTCAGTCAGTGTAGAAGGAAGAGACAGGCTTGATGGATGCTGCAGCTGCTGCTCCACCTCTGCTTTTTATTGTTTTCTGCTGCATGAACTGCTCTTGTTTGCCTTGGAGCCAGCAGAGTATGGACTGAACCCTCCAGTAACTGTGAGCTAAATGAAGCTTTCCTTCCTTCATTTTGAATGCTGAGTATTTGTCCCAGCAATGAGTAAAAAGTAACTAAGACACAAACAAAAAAGATATACTCTCATAAAAAGTAAAAATTTAAGAAGGTAGAGAGTGAACAGTTATTATGGTTCAATTTTATATTTCTTCCTTTTATAGCTTAATTCTTAATGATGGAAAAAATCAAGATAATATTAAATTTAAAAACACAGGTGTGCTGTGTCTTGATCAAAGCACAGTTATATTTAATAGAATTAGATGTTTCTGAACTTACCAGAAAACTTCTTAGGCAAGTGCTAGGACAGAGGGTTCAATCCCCCTTTATGACATGCAGCATGGACCCCACCCCCAGGTGCACTGAACCAGAGACTCGGCATGGTGGAGCAGGCCGGTAATCGCAGGTGTAGGGAAGCTAAAAACAGAAGGATCGCTACAAGTCCAGGATGTGTAGTGAGACCCTGTACCAAATACATTAGAAATAAATAAATAAATAATTTTACCAGAAAAAAAATGCTAGTGTATAAAATCACTAACTAAAATGCCTGTTTTAGTCCTAGCCCAGGCCCTGTGAGTGTGTGGGAGAGCTTCCAGTTACCCTGAACCAGAGGGACCTACTGGTCCCAGCCCAGATGCAGCATGGGTGACACCCTCCTACACTCCCTTGGGATACCCCACAGCACTCCGCAGCACCTCCCCCACTCTGCCCACACAGAAGGAATCTCTGCGCATTCTGGGAACACTCAGACCCTATCCTAGCCCAGGCCCAGTGAGTGTGTGGGAGAGCTTCTTGCTACACTGTGCCGCTGGGACCTACTGATTCCAGCCCAGATGCAACGTGGGTGAGACTCTCTTCCACCCCCTTGGGATGCCCCCCACCACTCCACAGCACCTCCCCCACACCGCCCACCGAGTAGGAAGTTCTGCACATTCCGGGAACCCTCAGACCCAGTCATAGCCCAGGCCCCATGAGTGTGTGGGAGAGCTTCCAGCTACTCTGCACCACTGGAACCTACTGGTCCCAGCCCAGGCACAGCTTGGGTGTGGGTGAGACTCTCTTCCACCCCCTTGGGGCACCCCCCACGACTCCTGAGCACCTCTCCCACCCCACCCGCAGAGTAGGAATTCTGCCACATTCCAGGAAACCCCAGACCCAGTCCTAGCCCAGACCCAGTGAGTGTGTGGGAGAGCTGTCTCTCCCCCCTACTCCACCTTTTCCACTCCACATTCAGCTCAGGCCTGACATACAAGACTGGGGTGAAACCCTGCAGCTGCAATCCCTGCATAAAGGGTAGGGGACAGAACCACCCAGCTAGGCCAGGAGCAGAACATCTTGCCAAAGGGACACAACAGGTACACCCCCAAGGGCAGCAACAGGAAGGAGCTGAGTAGAGCAGCCAGAACCAAGCCAGACACAGCTGGATAACCCCAAACTTTGTAGATCTGCACCTGAATTTCAGTAGGTGCTAAGGTTACAACTACAACAAAGATCTACAACAAAGATCAGAAGACAGTGCTATGCAAAACAATGAGAAGGAACAAAAGGGAATCTCAGAACCCAAGCCACCCATAACAACTTCAGAGGACACTAACACAGAACAAATTGGGAATCACACAGCTGAAAGCAAGGAATCAATGGCTTCTGAAATAAAGAAACAGCTGCAGAAAAGTATAGATGAACTCAGATTGGAAATAAAAAAGAAATCCCTGAATTAATAATATCTGCAGTAAGAATCAAATGCAGAAACATATGGAGGAAAGGCAATGCCTACCCAAAACAAGTGCAGAGGACACTAGCTCATCTCAAATGTATGAGTTAATAGCGTTGATAGTACATAAGCAACAGCAGAAAGTCATACAGGATCTCAGAGTGGAATTCTTTTCCAATAGCTCAGCTCAAATGTATGAATTAATAGTGTCGATAGTAAATAAGCAACAGCAGAAAGTTATAGAGGAACTCAGAGCAGAATTCTTTTCTGAAATAAAAAAAAAAAAAATCCCAAAAACCAAAACAACCGAAAGAAAGAATCAACTACAGAAAGAGGAAGGAAACCCAATCTGAAAATAACACTGCAGTAAAAGAATTTATAACTGATTCTAAAAAAAACTTTGATAAAAAGTAGAGATTAGAAAAATGATGGATTCCTTGAATGAGCAATACAGTCAAGAAACCGATCGCATGAAGCAGAATCAAAGAGATATAGAGGAAACTAAAATCTCAATCACAAGCTTGCATAACCATTTAAGTGAAAGTGAAGACAGAGTTTCGGATCTTAAAGATGCTGGTGCAGCTAGTGAAAAGGTAAGAAAGGATCTCTTAAAAACAACGAGGATGCAGGAAAAAATAATCCATCACCTGCAAGATGATGAAAAGATGAACAATGTGAGACTAATAGGCATCAATGAGAAAGAAGGAGTCAATACAAATGACATTAAAAAATATGGGAAGAAGTAATAGCAGAAAAATTCCCAAATATGAGGAAACAGTCTGACGTTCAGGTAACGGAAGCACACAGAATGCAAGTAACCTCAACCCAATGAAAAACACACTGAGACATATAATAATCAAGATCCCAGAAATACAGCTCAAGAATAATATACTGAAAGCCGCTAGAGAAAAGAAACAGATCACACTCAAAGGAAAACCCATCAGAATTACCGCCGACTTCTCTTCATAAACCATGAAGGCAAGAAGAGCATAGAGCAGAGTACTTCAAGTCCTTTATGAAAACAAAATCCAGCCCAGACTAATATACCCTGCGAAACTATCCAATTTGATGGAGAAGTGAAATGCTTTCATGACAAAGAATAGCAAAGAATTTCATGATCACAAAGCCAACCTTACACAGGCTACTGAAAGAAGTTCTAGAGAGGGAAGAAAAGGATCAAAACTCCATGAATGAGATCAGACGAAAGCAACTAAATAGGGCAAGCAATTAAACACAGGAGAAAAAAAAATAAATGATCACAGGTAAATAACATGTCAATCATAAGTCAATACATCTCAACTCTAACCATCAATGTACATGGACTTAATTTACCAATTAAGAGAAATAGACTAGCACAGTGGGTTTGGAAAAAATATCCAACAATATACTGTATACAAGAAACACATTCAACTCATAAAAATATTCATAGATTGAAAGTCAAAGGATAGAACACAATAGTACATGCCCCAGCACCTCAGAAAAAAGCTGGGGTAGCAATTCTATTCTCAGACAGTCTCATCTTCAAACCAACAATGATCAGGTGAAATAAAGAAGGCCACTATATACTGGTTAGGGGAAAAATTCAAGAGGAAGAGGTAACACTCATAAATATTTAAGCACCAAACACAGAAAAACCCAACTATATAAAGCAAATCTTAATGGACATGAAAAATCTAATATCCAATACCACAATTTTAAAAGGAGATCTTAACACCCCCTTATTCCCAAAAGATAGGTCAACCAGACAAAAATTTAGCAAAGAAATAGCAGAACTGAACCATAGTTTGAAACAAATGGACTTGGTGGACATATACAGAGTGTTCCACCCAAACGCAGCTGAATACACATTTTTCTCAGCTGCACATGGGTCATTTTCTAATATAGACCACATACTGGTCGGTAGATCATGCTTAAGTATATGTAAGAAAACAGAAATT
>NW_004524840.1:1959334-1960359 GCF_000260255.1 Octodon degus
CTTATGTTGTATTTAGGCTATGTGCCCTGTACTGGGTGTAGCACACACACCCATAATCCCAGCAGCATTTACACCCATAATCCCAACCATGAATCAGGAATTAATCATAAACTCTCAAAATCTGCCCCATACCTGCATGAGGCTTTGGGGGGATAAATACAAACAAATCTTAACATTTGACCCCTGAGCACCCAAAGACTCATGCACATCCCTTTATACAAAAGACATTTTACTCCATTTCTAAGTTGCCAAAGTCTTACAGTGTTAGCATTGCTAAAAATTCCAAGTCCTAAGTCTCCTCCAAGATGTAAGGCAAACTCTTAGCTGTGAATCCATATACAAATGAAAAATGAAAGAAACACTTTCTGACATTCAATGTCACATGATAAACATTATCATTCCAAAAGGTAGAAACAAGGACATACAAAGCATTGGGGCAAAAGCAAGTCCAAAATCCAGTAGGGCAAACAATAAATCATATAGTTGCACATGGAACATTTGAAGCAATCTGTGATAAGATGTGGGCCCCAAAGCCCTTATGTGGCTCAGCCCTCATGGAATTTTTGGTGGTAGCTCCTATGGCTTGTTTCTTCCGCCAGCCTTTCTCCCTCCTTTTAGTTTCCTTTAGATGATCCATGTTCCTGGCTTTTCCAAACTTCTGGGGTTTCCACTGCATATTAAGCTTCTCACTCTCTTCTTCACATACTGCCCTCTCAGGAGCATCCTCCCTGGCCTCCCAGGCCTTCTGATATCAAGGTGGAAGCCTTCTTAACCTCATAACTCTTGCATTCTTCATGCACCTAAAACAATGCCACGTAGATGATTCCATGTTGTGTTGTGAACTGCAGCAGTAGGCAGGCTTTTTTCTCCCTTGGATGTAGGGGTCAAGTGCCTAGACCTCTGAGCACTCTGTACCTGATTCTGAGGAACAAATTATGCTAGTGCCATGCTGGCACATGGTATGGTCACTGCCACCGTTCTGGAACATGTCATTCTGCAGCTTTCTCTCAAGTCAAAGTCCCTTA